>NW_027442153.1:0-300000 GCF_048569485.1 Anomaloglossus baeobatrachus | reverse complement strand
CAATCCCAAAAACCAATCCCCTTTCACTCATGGGCGAGGAGCGCCGCTCGAGTCCCCGGGATCCGGCCCATCGCTCGAGCCACCGAGCAGTAGCAGGCCGCAGCAGCAGCGGCAGCCGGACCCGAGCAGTGGGAGAGCGCGGCGTCCCCACTTCCGCCCGCGACATATGCCATACATAACGATTGAGACATATGGTAATTCATAACATGCATCAAGTCGTGCAATATGCAGAGAATATCCACGTCAGGAATATGAATCCATTAGAGTAGGTTCTTCACATACAAGGTGATCCTTAGGGTTGGTAGAAGTATACTGTAAACAAATACACAAATTAAAACCGATTAAAAACAATACAGGAAAACGGTGGAAGAGATCAAAGATAATGTACTAAATTGCATAAATGATCATTGCTGCGCATGATAACACAAGGCCTATATAAAATAAATAGACGTGACACTGAATAATTTTGATGGCATTAAATGGCCATGACATTTATTAAGGGTTAAATAGCATATTAAAATTACCAATAAATAACCAAATCTTTATTAACCATTTCATCACCACAGTCCATAAACTAGTCCGCCAGCAAAGCTGACGACTTTTCCCTCTAACAAATGCCACGACGAGTGCGATCCTCCACGAGAAGTTCTTTCTCCAGGGATGGCGGGTGGGTGTTCTTCTTTGATCTTCAGAAATTCTGACAGCCAGCTGATGGAGAGCCCCTGCTTTTATTTACAAATTTCCCGCACTTTTCTAACAGCTGACCAATCAGCTGTTAGAAAAAACGGAAAATGGAAAATACCCTACCTATTGGAAAAATCTGCAAACTAAAATTCAAAAGCCCAAGCAATGATTACAGATTCTTCAAAGTAGTCTTTTTTTCTGACAATCAAGCTCAAAAGCTCCGCTTCCAACCTAGCAACTTTATCCTGAGGCAACCTACACTCCATCCTATCAGAATCAATAGTGATGCCTAAAAACTCCAAACACCGACAGGGCAAAGTCGTCTTCTCTTCCGCTATAGGAACACCACACAAACACATCAACTCACGAAACTTAACTAACAACTTTAAACAATCCTCAGACTCCGCCTTACCAACAAATAAAAAATCATCTAAATAATGCAGAATTTTCCCTTACCTCCCTCAACCTCAACAACCCAATGTAAAAATGATGAAAAAGATTCAAAATAAAAACAAGACAAAGAAAAACCCATCGGGAGGCATTTGTCAAAAAAATAGTGCCCCCTAAACTGAAAACCCAGAGAATTGAAACCCGAAGGATTCACTGGTAAAAGCCTGAATGCTGACTGAATATCTGATTTTGCCATTAAAGCCCCTCTACCTGCTTCCCTTAACAAATCCACAGCTTGATCAAATGAGGAATATTTAACCGAGACTATATCCGGCTCAATCTCAACATTTAAGAACCATATCTTGGAAACGATAAATGGTGGATTAGACGGAAACTACCCTTCTCCTTCTTAGGGACTATCCCGAGTGACGAAAGCCGAAAATTCTTGAACGGGGGACTAACAAAAGGACCAGCTACCCTACCTAATTGAATCTCTTTTAGCACTTTGGAAGCTACCACTGACTCAAATTCATTTACTGAAAGAATATTCTCCACCCAAACGCACCCTGACCCTTTAAACTCAGGAACAAAAAAAACGTTCACAAATCCATCCAAAATTAACTAAGCATTCTGTCTGACTGGATAGCGATCTAACCAACCCAGCATGTTTTGTACTATCACTGGTGTCACCTCCTTTAAACATGGACTCCTTAGTGTTGTGTTGTTGCTGTGTACTCTGGTTCTGTTTTTTGAAACATTTGAAGATGGCATGATTACCCCCACAAGAGGAGCACTCATGTCGAAATCTGCAATTGGATGTAAATTTACATGACGACTCATTAAATGCAAAGCAGAAACCTTTTTTAACCATAGGATTATTTTGAGAAAATCTGTTAAAATTAGTCCTCTGAGGAAGCATAAGGTTTAGCCATAGACCGACGTCTTTTTGGCCCCATTGCATATTCCGGAGGATGGCTAATTTTTGACGAAAACCCTCATCATAATTCAGCCATGCAATGCCACCAAAACTGCGATATGCCTCTAATATGTTCTCCATGTGCTGAAAAAGACCCGAACAAACTGCCGGATTCTTTTCACTCAAGACAGAAGAAAAAATGCAAAATGCCTGCAGCCAGTTATTGAATGATTTAAAGGCGGCCTTTTTCTTATCATCTAAATCCGTCTTCTCATCCTTTTTAACATTCTCTCTACTAGACGGAAGCAGAGAAAACAAATCAACATAATCTCCCATGTAAATCTTATCCCTAACTGGCTGCGGCAAATGAAATCCCAGGGGGGACATGTCACATGTCAAAGCCTCCTTAAATAAATAACCAGGCAGAGACATGGACTCCTGACAACCACTAAAGCTGGTGTCACACACAGCGACAACGACAATGACGTCGCTGCTACGTCACCATTTTCTGTGACGTTGCAGCGACGTCCCGTCGCTGTGTGTGACATCCAGCAACGACCTGGCCCCTGCTGTGAGGTCGCCGGTCGTTGCTGAATGTCCAGCTTCATTTTTTGGTCGTCACTCTCCTGCTGTGACACACACATCGCTGTGTGTGACAGCGAGAGAGCGACGAAATGAAGCGAGCAGGGAGCAGGAGCCGGCGTCTGGCAGCTGCGGTAAGCTGTAACCAGCGTAAACATCGGGTAACCAAGGGAAGACCTTTCCCTGGTTACCCGATATTTACCTTCGTTACCAGCCTCCGCCCTTGCTGCCAGCGCCGGCTCCTGCTCTGTGCACATGTGGCTGCAGTACACATCGGGTAATTAACCCGATGTATACTGTAGCAAGGAGAGCAAGGAGCCAGCGCTAAGCAGTGTGCGCGGCTCCCTGCTCTCTGCACTGTGACATGTAGTTGCAGTACACATCGGGTTAATTAACCCGATGTGTACTGTACCTAGGAGAGCAAGGAGCAAGCGCTAAGCGCGGCTCCCTGCTCTGCACGTGTAGCACAGCGACGTTATGATCGCTGCTGCGTCGCTGTGTTTGACAGCTAAGCAGCGATCATAACAGCGACTTACAAGGTCGCTGTTACGTCACAGAAAATGGTGACGTAACAGCGACGTCGTTGTCGCTGTCGCTTAGTGTGAACCCAGCTTAAGACCTGCACTACTCTCCCTAGCCACCGCCCCCCTGCTAACATTTCACATAACACTTTCTTCACTACAGCTTCTATACTAAAAGGAAGAGGGCCGGCACACGAGACAGACAGAGGGACATTGAAACTCTCAGCCTGTCCTCTGCTCTGCAGTTCTCGGCCCTCCTGTGGATGTCCCTGGTCTCCAGCAGCTCCGCGCCTCAGGCCCCTGCCTCTGGCCTCGGCAAGGCACCTCCTCCTCTTCAGACGGGGACTCGGACCAGGGGGCCGCCGTCGCTCTTCTGGCCCCAGGAACGATCTTCCCCTATGATCTCCCGCTGCCACCAGGAATTTCAAATCCCTGGGCCGGTGCCGCGCTTTTACGGCGACGCCGACTAGATGACGTACTCTTCCTCTTCGTGGCTGCTCTGTCCGGCGCTGAACAATGACGCGCCTCCGCAGCCAGGATGGGCGGGAAAGCTCCGGCTTCCGCTTCTTCCTCATTCTCACCGACTGCCGCTGGAAGGACGCTGCGCCGCAGGGACCGCCTTCTTTCCGGGATATCCGCTGTCAGCGCTGCCATCTCTTCTGGGTCGGTAAGCTGGATAACCGCGGCGTCACGATCCTCAGCTTCTCCAACTTCTGCTGGCTGCCTAGACGCCTCCAGGCATTGTCTCAGCCAGGCTTCTCCACTGTCCTCGCGCGCCCTCTTCATCCGGTCTTGCAGCAGGCTTTCCATCAGCTGTTCTTCTTTGATCTTCAGAAATTCTGACAGCCAGCTGATGGAGAGCCCCTTCTTTTATTTACAAATTTCCCGCACTTTTCTAACAGCTGACCAATCAGCTGTTAGAAAAAACGGGTGCGCAGAACCAGCCTAAACTGGTTTAACCAGTCTCCTCATGACAGAACACAGCTGTTCTTAACCCTTCACTCACCACACATATAGTGAACATAAAAACCTTTATTCAATAATAATGGCCATTCCATTGTATATATAACCAGGCCTGTGCCATCATGCATTCGCACGGCATACTAGCTACCGTGCTCTAAACAGAGAGCCAGATGGATTAATTGGGGACAATAGAGCTAGTACACAGGCATTTTCTAGGGGAAAGAGAGTCCAACTTATAAGAAACAAGCAAATTAATTGGTTTCATTTAATCCTGTAGGTGATTTAGTTTCTAATAGTGTAATCCATTTGCATTCTTGCTGTAATAGTTTCTTATTTATATTGCCGCCTCGAATCCCTCTGGACACATGTTCAATCCCCCTTACATTAAAGGTACAGGGATCACTATCATGTTTTAATTTGAAATGTCGAGGGATTGTTTTCAATTCCTCCAAATTGGAGATGGTTGTTGCAGCTACAATGTCGCGTACGTCTTTCCTTGTCCTGACTCTTAGTTGGCGTGATGTCAGCCCAATATAAATTAGGCCACAAGCACACATCGCATAGTATATCACCTGCGTGGTGGAGCAGGTGATATACTGGCGAATTTCAAATTCTTTGTCTCCCCTGATGACCTAAAGGTCACACACATATTGGCGCATGCCCTACATCCACCACAGGGGTAACACCCCTTAACCAGTGACCCTGTGTCAAAGGGCGTATTGGTAGTCGCCACGTAGTGGCTTCTAACCAATATATCTTTGAGATTTTTGCTTCTCCTATAGGTCATCTGGAGGTAATCTAGTATATACTTTTTCAGGATTGGTTCGGTCTGGAGAACTGGCCAATGGCGCTGCAAACTTCTTTTCACCTCTTCACATTGTGAATTATATGTTGTGATGAATCTGACATTATTGTTGTCCTTGGATACTCCATTGGAGGACTGGAGTAAAGTTTCTCATGTGAACTTCTTCGCCCTATTATACCCTTCCTTTATGGATCTGTTGCTGTACTCTCATGACTGAAATCTCTTTCTCAATATATCAGCTTGAAATTTCTGTGGGGTTGAGCAAATCCGCTTCGTTCTCATAAACTGCCCAACTGGGATAGATTTGATAGTGACGTAATGGTGGCTAGACTCTGCATGCAACAGGGAATTGATTGCGGTGGGCTTCCTGAATAAGTCTGACTGTAGCTGTCGGTTGCTGTCAATATCGATCTTGATGTCCAGGAAGTCCACCACCTCCCTGCTACACACATAGGTCCGCCTGATGTTAAAATCATTCACATTGAGTTGGCCCATGAACTGCCTAAGCCCATCCTCACTGCCTTGCCAAATAAATAAAATATCGTCAATGTATCATGGCCAGAGGGGTATATGGTCTACAGCCCACGCGTCCTCGCCCCCCCGCAAACCACTTTCCCAAAACCCAAGAAAGAGGTTTGCAAATGAAGGCGCACAGGCCGCCCCCTTTGCAGTACCCCTCCGCTGTAGATAAAATTGCTCTTTAAAGGAAAAAAAATTATGCGATAGGATGAACTCAAGCAGCCCAAGGACCAACTCACATGTGGGACCATCCCAGTTGCTGTTCACGAAAAAGAAGCGGGCCGCCTCCAACCCCTGCTGATGATCAATGCAAGTATAGAGTGACTCTATATCTGCAGTCACGAGGTACATATCATCCTCCAAATGTATCCCGTTAATTCTGGTTAATACGTACGTGGTGTCGCGGACGTATGATGGGAGAGCTTCTGCCAGTGGTTGCAAACAAAAATCCACAAATTTGCACACTGGGTCATAAAGGCCTTCCAATCCAGACACGATAGGTCTGCCCGGGTGTTCGGTGGCATTTTTGTGGATTTTAGGGATGAAGTAAGTGGTTGGTGCCTTAGGGTATTTAAATATTAGACCGTCATAGATTTTTTTTTTTTTAGGGATAATGCCCTGCCATATAGTATCAGACCTAATTCAGCAGAATATGATGACATAGGATTTGTGGATCATTTTATATATGTGATTCTATCCCTCAACTGTTTCTGTGCCTCCTTCTCATACATCTTTTTGGGCCATAGGACAACGTTTCCCCCTTTGTCGGCTGGTTTGATGACAAGGTCATCGAGCGACTGTAATTCACAAAGTGCCGTTCGATCTCCCTGAGTAAGGTTGTCACTCAGTCATGCAGTAGAGATCCTCTTGAGATTATGGATAACCAGATCAGTGAAGATCTCCACCGCAGGAGATGCCGACATCGCGGGAAATGTTACCGATCTGGGATATAAATGCCTGGGGTATTTACCTTGGGTCGTTCCATCCTGCTCGTCCAACAAAAAATTCAAATTTCTCCAGGCTTCTTCTATTATAGAGTCTGACATGGTCGTATGGTCATCGCTGTTTTTATAATGCAGCTTTTTAAGAATAAATTTCCTTGATAAAAGATTAACATCTTTTATAGCTGTGAAAAGATTAAAGCCATTAGTGGGTGCAAAGGTTAGCCCCCTCTCAAACAACTTTTTTTTTTATTATAAGTCAATACATGTTCTGATAAGTTAATCACCTGTAATTTGTTCGTATCATTTTTCTTGTGACCCTTCCTATATGATCCCGAGTGCATGCTTTTACTAGAGTTGTTCTGTCTCTTGTCCGTGGATCGCAAGGTCATGCCACTCCCAGACCCTGATTCTTGGTTCGTTGAACTTCATTGGACGTGCAGGAAGCAAACGACCCTGATCTTGATCCAGCGTTCTTCCATTTACCCCGCTGTCTCCTATGCCATCTATAGATGTTATTTTGGTTGTGATCCATAGTATCTCTCTGAAACTTTTTTGATTTTAACATCGCTTACCTCTTTTTCCCACTTAATGGATTCATCTTCAATCTCAGAATTTAGTCTTACCAGCGCATCACTGGATAGGCCATCCTGTAGCTTTTTCTGTATTTGTTCAATTTCTGTATCCATGTCACTGACTGTTTATTTAGTTGTATATTTAGCACCAGTGAGGATTAATTACTAAAACTTAGCTTTTATTTAAGCTCTTTAAAATTCAAAGATGAACAGACAATTATGCTGTAATGAACAACCCTTGTTATTCCAAGGGTTGTTCATTACAGCATGGTAACATGCACCTTGGCTACCTGCAGGGTGATCCTAAGTGTATTTTATAATTGTCTGTTCATCTTTGAATTTTAAAGAGCTTAAATAAAAGCTAAGTTTTAGTAATTAATCCTCACTGGTGCTAAATATCCAACTGTATGTGAGTATTGTCCCCCAGAAACACCAACTGGTGATTTCTTGCTTTATTCTTTTATTTAGTTGTACTAGCAGCTCCATGAACTCTCTAGAGCAGGTGGTAGCCGCCTGTTCCCACCTATTCCTAAATTATTGATCCGGCTCCTTGAAGGCTGGAAAGACCTGCACTATAAAGGGTGCTTTACACGCTGCGATATCACTAACGATTTATCGTCGGGGTCATGGTGTTTGTGAAGCACATCCGGCATCGTTAGCGACATCGCAGCGTGTAACATGTACGAGCGACCTTCAACGATTGCAAAAGTGGTAAAAATTGTTGGTTTTGGAGAGGTCGTCCAAACACCAAATATTGTTGTCAGGTGAGTAACGAGGTTGTTTGTCATTCCTGCGGCAGCACACATCGCTATGTGTGACACCGCAGGAACGAGGAAACTCACCGTATCAGCGTCCCACCGGCAATGAGGAAGGAAGGAGGTGGGCGGGATGTTCGGCCCGCTCATCTCCGCCCCTCCTCTACTATTGGGCGCTATGATGCCAAATGAACCGCCCCCTTAGAAAGGAGGCGGTTCGCTGGTCACAGCGACGTCGCTAGGCAGGTAAGTACGTGTGACGGGTGTAAGCGATGTTGTGCGACATGGGCAGCGATTTGCCCGTGTTCCATAACCGACGGGGGTGGGTACAATCGCTAGCGATATCGATACCGATATCGCAGAGTGTAAAGTGCCCTTAAGTTTCCGTGGTATGATGTTTTTCTCCAGATATTTTTCTAAAAATGCCCTATTCCACCAGATTCTGGTTCTCTTGCACAGCAACTCCTTATATCGATCTATACTATTTTGCATCTCTCCACTGCTTTCCGTAGACACCAATATGGGCTCATCACTGAACACTGCGTTCATTTTTGAAAGCAATTAACTTTTCTCTGACCTCATAATCCATTTTATTCTTATTACTGGATGCTGTGAAAAACACAGAAATAATTATTAGCGACAAATTGGCGCCATTGGCCAGTGGCCAGTTCTCCAGACCAAACCAATCCTAAAAAAGTATATACTAGATACCCCTGTGGTGGATGTAGGGCATGCACCAATATGTGCAGGACTAAGACCTTTAGGTCATCATGGGGAGACAAAGAATTTGAAAGTCGCCAGTATCCACCTGATCCACCACGCAGGTGATATACTATGCGATGTGTGGTTGTGGCCACATTTTTATATGGGGCTGATATCACGCCAACTAAGAGTCAGGACAAGGGAACACGTACGCGACATTGTCGCTTCAAAAACCATCTCCAATTTGGAGGAATTGAAAACGATCCCTCGACATTTCAAATTAAAACATGATAGTGATCCCTGTACCTTTAAGGTAAGGGGGATTGAACATGTGTCCGTAGGGATTCGAGGCGGCAATATAAATAAGAAACTATTACAGCAAGAATACAAATGGATTACACTATTGGAAACTATGGGATTGAATGAAACCAATTAATTTGCTTGTTTCTTATAAGTTGGACTCTCTTTCCCCTAAAAAAATGCCTGTGTACTAGCTCTATAGTCCCCAATTAATCCATCTGGCTCTCTGCGCAGCAACGATCATTTATGCAATTTAGTACATTATATTTGATTGATCTCTTCCACTGTTTTCCTGTAGTGTTTTTAATCAGTTTTAATTAGTGCATTTGTTTACAGTATACTTCTACCAACTCTAAGGATCACCTTGTATGTGAAGAATCCACTCTAATGGATTAATATTCCTGACGTGGATATTCTCTGCATATTGCACGACCTGATGCATGTTATGAATTGCCATATGTCTCAATCGTTATGTCAGGCATACTTGGAATTTATAAATTTATAGGTTTCCATGACCATTTGGTCGCTTCAACTTTGCATATCATGCATAGTGATTAGCAAGTAAGCAAGCGCATATTATAGTGCAGCATATGGGAATGTGACGTAAGTTGCTTACTGCAGTCTGGTGCGCGTGCCCGCTGTCCTCCACCTGCCCGCTGTCATTAGGGCTGCGTATGTGCACTGGCTTCTATAGCCACTGCGCATGTGCTGGCACCGTTGACGAGCGGCGCTTCCCCGTTGGGGTCAGTGGACAGTAGCGCGCATGCGCCGGCGTCAGACTGCAAGCGACGGCCATTAAGCAAACACATCATATAAGGATTAAACACATAAATTTGGCCATGATTAATACACCGAGGAGATAACACAATAGTATCCCTCGGGGGTAATGCCAACTCCGAAAGGCATATCAAAAGAGGAGGAAAGGAGATAAGGCACAATTATGATTGAAAATATTAAGTTTTTATTGGTAAAGGTTAAAAGAACAAATACAAAACAGTACAAAAAGACATACAGAACATGGAATCGGTCACCAAGGGTGTGGAAAGGAGAAATGTTCCTTTATAAAAATAGTCTTTAAGGAGGTTTACTCTTGCCTCAAGAACCAGCCCCATATACCACCAGGTAATGCAACAAGCTCTTTTGAATTTAATGCAAGGTGCCTTCTACTCTCCTGCACACTCTTTCTGCCTTTGGTATTTTCCACTACTCAATGCGTTTATTAGTATTTCAGCCATTAGGCAGAGTTGTGGCTGCTGAGATTACCATTTAGTCCTGTTTCTAAAGTGATGAGATATAATATTTACTACAGAATTTTACTATCATTCTCTCACTATTATATGTGAAATTCACGTGTTGAGTCCCTGGGTATGGACCCATCAATGATGGGGATACCAGCATTTGGGAACATACAGGTCTATACCGATGAATTTTGAGTGCACATGTACACTTTATTAGTCAGCCCACAGGTCCAATGAAGGTCTGCACTGACGCAATTCCGGAACTATATATATATATATATATATATATATATATATATATATATATATATTTACAGCCAGCCTTTGCACTTTACTTACACCGCGACCATCATCTTGTAAATTTCGACAGCCCTATTACTGTTACCTCTGTTATTATCTACATCCAAATCCAAAGGAATAGCCAATTAGGCTTTATCTGTTCACTATACTCCTAGGGTTTGTATAATTTAACCCAACTTACAGCGTGTTAACCCTCTGCATCCTTGTGTGTTTTGTACACTGTATAACGTTGCTTACCGAAACTTGGGGGTTTCACTCGCTTGCAGCGGTATTAGGTAGCTTAGGCAACACAGGTATCACTGTCTCTTATAAAACCCAGCAGTTTATTTAATAGACTCAACATAAACTGCTCAACAAAATGTAACAAAGCCTCTCCTGGCTTAAAGGAAAATATAACATACCGTGGGCTTCCAGTCCAATTAAATGTCCATAGTGGAGTCTCCACACTCTGGCTCCTGCCAGCGAACACCACTCACTGTGGTTCCTTCCTGCAGCCTCCAGTCGGGCTGCAGTCTTTTCCCCAGTCCTCACCTGGACTGATTTCCAGAAGTCTCTCTCCAGTCTTCACACAGACTGAGACCTCCAGCACACAATCTCCATGTGCAGCACACAATCTCCATGTGCAGTGAAATGACCAGCCAGGGAGGCCTCTGGCTGTGTAGTCGTGGCAGCACTATATTCAAGGCACATCCCTGGCTTCATCACTTCTTTAATGTTGAGAGAGTGTATGTCGGTGTCTTCGTCGGCCGATGCACAAAGAGGCTGCAGGCAACAGTCCAGATGCAATAAAAACGACATTTATTCACAAAGTTAAAGAGGAAAAACACTCCGGTCAGCGGATTCCGGCAATATTAGTGGAGCTGGGGACAACCTGCCCAAACGCACCCTCTGATGGGGATATGCCCAGAGTTCTTCTCCCACTCTTCAGCCAAGCATACACCGGACCCACACCGGCAGAATAGGCTTTGAGGTTGCGCCACTGAACTCCCACTCTTCAGCCAAGCATACACCGGACCCACACCGGCAGAATAGGCTTTGAGGTTGCGCCACTGGACTCCCACTCTTCAGCCAAGCATACACCGGACCCACACCGGCAGAATAGGCTTTGAGGTTGCGTCCACCTCCTTATCCCAGGTGTCCCCCGATGTTCCGCTCACACAATCGCACTTGCCGCTCCAGATGTTCACACTCCGCTGACCCGGATCCTCACTCTCCACACACATTCAGACCTTGCCTAGATATCCGGCCGACTCCTCCTCCCCGGTGGCAACAGCCGTTCCACCCGGCCACTAGGGGGTGCCCTAACACAGCACATAACAATATAAAATTCAACACTTTTAATAATCACAATGCCGGGTAACTATGCTAAACTGGTAGGGGGTAGGCCCACCCACTACATGCCTCCCCTCTTAAAATCCGAGCCTCCCGGCAAGGCTCTTAAACACATAAAAACATAAACATATAAAAACCTTTCGGTTCAGTCCTCAACAGCGGCACCAGTTCAGCGGCGCTCCCGGTCTTGAGGGGCGCTTGATGGCGCAACAGCGCTCCCGGTCTCTGGACAGCGCCCGGAGGCTCAACAGCGCTCCCGGTCTTAGATGGGTGCCCGGAGGCTTCAGTAGCGCTCCCGGTCTTCGCTGAAGGTGCCCGGAGGCTTCAAGAGCGCTCCCGGTCTTTGCTGGGGGCAACAGGCCCGTAAAACTTTACAACAACAGAGAAACTTTCTGCCGGTCTGGAACAACACCGGTCTCGGCAAGTGCTGGAGGCAACAACTTACTCTGGGGGCCAGGCTCTCTTCCATTCTTCCGCTTGAGCCTGGATGTAGGCCCCCAGAGTTTGTCCCGGCTGGCGGCGGATTCGCCTGAAAGACACCGGGGCGTAGGGCGGTTCCTCCGGCACAGCTGCTGCAGCTCCTCTTGACGGTGATGGCGTTTCTGCCCGGGATGGTGGTGGCGCGGCGGGCGACGCGTCCAGCATGAAAACCGGTCTGTTGTTGACATTTTGCGTCACCGCTACCACGGCTGGGACCCTCTCCGGATCGGGGGTCGGTTCAGCCACTGCCTCTGGGATGACAGCCTTGATGCGCCTAGGGTGAGAGGGCTCAGACAGACTCGGCCTAGCGTGACTCCGGCGCCGCTCTTGCTGCTCCTCCCACTCAATCTCCTCCTGCCACTGCTCCGCTTCCCGGGAGGTCGGCATGCGGGAGACACAGACAGCAAACAGGCCGCGGCTACCGGCGTCCGGCAGGAAGGTGACTTTCTCGCCCGGCCAAAGGGTGTGCAATCGCTTAGGGAGTCCTTCGACATCGAGATGAACCCGGTTATAAAAATAGTCATCCCCGGTCTCTACTTCTCGGATGAAGCCGTATCCCTCTTGCTGGTTAAACTTGACTACCACCCCGGTCACAAACTGCTGGGCTAGCTTCTTGCCACCGGGACCGGACAGCATTTCCCGGACAATGGTCTCAGCCAGGAGCCGTTCCTGGACGGGGTCAGGCTTCGGGGGCGGAACACTGGGGCGCGCCTTCTCCGGCGGGGCGATGACTGGGTCCCAGAAGAAGCCCAGGTGGTCCTCCTCTAGACGCCCAGCTAACTCCTCAGCCGACTCCGGTGCCGGGACAAGTGGTGTGGCGACGGCGTTAAGCTGCGGGGTGTCCCATGGGAAAGCAGCAACCCCCGGACGGCTTGGCATGGGCGGGGTAGCATAGGTCGCCTTTACCTCTGTAATGGTGCTCCCGGTTTGAGCGTCCCATGAGGTCTTCCAAGAGACCTTGTCCGGTCTTGTAGAGCCTCCCGGCCCAATGGGAAGGTCCGCTATCGCGGCCTCGCTAGCAGGGGCGAACCGGGGTCGGCCTCGGCCAAGGCTGATGAGGGCCATAGTCGTCGCCAACTCCGCAGGTTGCCCAAAGTTCTCCATCTCGGTTCTCAACAGAATCGCTGATAATGGCGGTGGTGTCGACGCTGAGACTGGAGGAAGTGGAGGCGGGTCTTCATTTCCCGCTCTTAAACAGACTCCACCCCCAGCCCCACGCATCATTTCGACTCCTCCGCTGAGGTACTTCTTTTTCTTTTTCTTCTTCCATGCCCTGGAGTTGGCGCCTCCCCTCTTTGGGCGGAGTACTCCATGCTTTCTCTTCGGCACCGGCCAGCCCCAGGCTCTTCTTTCGGCGCCAATTTTCCACGCCTTTTCTGTTTCTTCACAGACGTCGGCCATCTTGCCGCCATCTTGTGCCCGGTCCAACGCCTTGGGCACTTCTTCCTCCCACCATGGGACTGGGAATCTTCTTTCATAGTCCGAATTCCGTGCTTCAGGCACTACTTGGTCTTCAGACTCCTGGTTCTCCGGCAAGGGACTTGTATCCTGCCGACTACGCCACATGAAATGACCAGCCAGGGAGGCCTCTGGCTGTGTAGTCATGGCAGCACTATATTCAAGGCACATCCCTGGCTTCATCACTTCTTTAATGTTGAGAGAGTGTATGTCGGTGTCTTCGTCGGCCGATGCACAAAGAGGCTGCAGGCAACAGTCCAGATGCAATAAAAACGACATTTATTCACAAAGTTAAAGAGGAAAAACACTCCGGTCAGCGGATTCCGGCAATATTAGTGGAGCTGGGGACAACCTGCCCAAACGCACCCTCTGATGGGGATATGCCCAGAGTTCTTCTCCCACTCTTCAGCCAAGCATACACCGGACCCACACCGGCAGAATAGGCTTTGAGGTTGCGCCACTGAACTCCCACTCTTCAGCCAAGCATACACCGGACCCACACCGGCAGAATAGGCTTTGAGGTTGCGCCACTGGACTCCCACTCTTCAGCCAAGCATACACCGGACCCACACCGGCAGAATAGGCTTTGAGGTTGCGTCCACCTCCTTATCCCAGGTGTCCCCCGATGTTCCGCTCACACAATCGCACTTGCCGCTCCAGATGTTCACACTCCGCTGACCCGGATCCTCACTCTCCACACACATTCAGACCTTGCCTAGATATCCGGCCGACTCCTCCTCCCCGGTGGCAACAGCCGTTCCACCCGGCCACTAGGGGGTGCCCTAACACAGCACATAACAATATAAAATTCAACACTTTTAATAATCACAATGCCGGGTAACTATGCTAAACTGGTAGGGGGTAGGCCCACCCACTACATGCAGCACACTCAGACTTTTTTCTGTCTCTAAAACTAACAGTCACTTAAACCCAACCGGACACACCCACAGGTGGAGGTATGTGATTCTCCAGCCCTGTCCATCACGCCGGCCATAGTTTAAAGGGAAGCTAACCCTTAATTACAACCCAAGTCCTGTGAAACTACAGGTCCCACAGTCACATCTTCAGTTCAATAGGGCAGGGAATCCTTCTCCACTGCAACACATAGCGACCATCCACAACATTGGTGGTCGCTACCTCACAACTGTAACACTACATTTTTAATGTGTTTTTGTATGTCTATCACTTACTGCAGGGGTGGGGAACCTTTTTACTGGCAGGGGCAATTTAGAATTTCGTACTAACCTTTGGGGGCCGCACAACATTATCAACCTGAAAAATAACCCTGCTATATTTGGTCAAACAATTAATTAACTCACCCCTACTGTGGAGGCAGGAGCTGCTTCTCTTTGGTGCAATTGTGATGTTTGGTGATATTGATCATCTTGTTTCTCACAGCTGCTTTTCCAGGTTTGTCTCTGTCTGGAGATGCTGGGGGCATAAACATCACAGCAGGGGCAGGGGTGCATAAATTACAGGAGACACTGGGAGTTTATATCACAGGAGGGGCTGGGGCATATACATCAGTAGGGGGCATGGACAGCCCTGGCGGTGGCACAGACATGACTGGGGACAGGGACAGCACTGGGTGGCAGCACGGACTGCACTGGGTGGCAGCACGGACTGCACTGGGTGGCAGCACGGACTGCACTGGGTGGCAGCATGGACAGCACTAGGTGGCATCACTAGGGAGACAGACAGGTCTGGGGGAACATAGACATCAACAAGAGGGCACAGACTGGGGGGCATAGAAAGCAGTGGGAGGGTACAGACAGCAGTAGCGAGTTAAGAGCACTGGGAGGTACACAGTACTGAGGGGTGGCACACAGCACTGGGGAGCATGGATAGCATAAGGGGGGCACAGACAGCACTTTCCGTGGCATGGACAGCACTGGGGGCAGCATGGACAGCATTAGGTGGGGCGGACAGCACTGGGGGGGCATAGACATCACCCAGGGGGTACAGACAGCACTAGGGGGGCACGGACAGCAGTGAGGGGTTACACCGTGCTTAGGGGGTACACACTGTACTAGGGAGTACACAGCACTGGGGTGTACACAGCATTAGGGGGTACACACAGCATTAGGGGATACACACAGCACAAGGGAATACACACAGCATTAGGTGGTACACACTGTACTAGGAGGTACACAACACTGGGGGGGTACACACTGTACTAGGAGGTACACAGCACTGGGGGGTACACACAGCACGAGGGGGTACACAGCACTGGGGGTACACACTGTACTAGGAGGTACACAGCACTTGGGGGTACACACAGCATAAGGGGGTACACAGCATTAGGAGGTACACACAGCATTAAGGGGTACACACAGCATTAGGGGGTACTCACTGTACTAGGGGGTACACACAGCACTAGGGGGTACACACTGTACTAGGGGGTACACACAGCATTAGGGGGTACACACAGCACTAGGGGGTACACACAGCACTAGGGGATACACACAGCATTAGGGAGTACACACAGCATTGGGGGGTACACAGCACGAGGGGGTACACACAGCACTAGGGGGTACACAGCACTGAGCGGGGGGGGGCAGCGATTGGTTGAGTACTCACAGCGAGGGGGACGGGGGGAATCACACACACAGCACAGTTTTGGGAGGCTGGTAAACCTGCTGCAGCTTTTCTGTGACTTTTATCGCAGCGTGCTGCTTGCTCCGTCCACCAGAGCACACTAGCACAGGCTGGGGATAAGCCTAGAATGGGTAAAGGAAAAGGGATTCTTCAGCTCACCTGTTGCCCGGACTGGTAGACCTTGCGGGTGCCTCGGATCCGCCGGTAAGTCCCGACCGGTTTGTGAAAGAAGGCAGAGAAGAAAAGGATGATCCGGCACTGATTCTTCTTTAAGATAAAATCTCCGTAATCTTTATTGGAAATATTAAAAGCATCGTGAAGGCCAAGGTATAAATCAATACATGGAAACTTTGCACGTTTCGGACTACACCATAAAAACAGAAAGAGTCCTTAATCATAAGTGTTCCATGTATACCACAACGTTACTAAAATAGACTGACCCGCTGGATGGGCGGAAGGGAGGGGCGGGATGTAATGATTGCATGAAAAAACAGGTGAACATCGCCGTGCATATGGACAAAAGGAACACCATACTGGGTCAATATAATCCTTAGTAAATAGTGTGTGATAAACCATAAAACATTCATTCATATGTTAATAATCATTTCAATAGAGGAGCTGACCTGAAATTGCAATAGGGCTGCAAATACAAGCCCCTATATATTCATAAGAATAGAAACGAAAAATTTCATGATACAGATAGAGCTAAAAATGAAATTAGATTATGTGGGTTAGTTACCAAAGGACCCAACCCTAGGTTGATAAGTAAATTATATGGAGATCACAAGTTAAATAAAATATAAATTTATAAGGTTCTCAACAATATTTGCAAAGTATATCAAAAAGCAGCTCCTCCAGTGAAAAACAGGGGGGGGGGAGGACATGTTCAATATAAATAAGCAAGCTCCAATATGTGCATATCGTCTGACAATAAAAAGACCATCAAAAAATATATAGATACATCAGGATGAAACATGTGTGGAGCTTGACTGAAGGAATGCTCATTACAATATGTCCGAATTATGGTATCCGTGCAGGAATGGATGAATTTCATCAAAGAATGACTAGAACAAACACATAAGCATAAAAGCACCTCATTGAATGTCAGAAAACGGATCAGAAATTATTCTATATCTATCGATCTAAAAAATAAATCGCAAATCGGAGCGATAGTTAAAGCCACCTGGGTATCTTGTATTTAGCTTCAAAATCCATTTTGCCTCTGCCAAAAGCAGGGCTTGGAACCAGTCCCCCCCACGAGGGGGTCTGGGAACAGACTCTATACCCGTGATCACTAAGGAAGAAAAATCCGCTGAATGACATTCAATGTAGTGCCTGGTCAGAACAGATAAGGAGCGTTTCTTCACCAATGCAACATAGCTTAAGGAGGTCCTGTCATGAGCTGCTGAAGGTATGCGGACGTGCTCAGAGATCCTGGTTCTAAGTGCTCTAGAGGTGCAGCCGACATAGCCCTTGCGGCATAGTGTGCACGTTGCCACATAGACCACATGTGCAGAAGCACAATTAATAAACGATCGAATTACAAAGCTTTCTCCATTATTCCCTAATAGGGATTTGGTATTGTGCATGAACCTGCAAAGGCCACATCGGCCGGACCCACATTTATAAGACCCAGAGACACTGAGCCAGGTTCTGTTACATTTCTTAGATGTGAACATGCTGGGTGCCACAAGGTTCCCAATGGTACGAGCTCTCTTGGCTACTATATTGACCCCCGGCTGAAGAACTGAATTTAGTATGAGGTCCTGACGTAAAAGGGGGATAAAACGCTGGATGGTCTGTTTAATTTGAAAAAAATCAGTGCTAAATGGTGTTGAAAAAGTCACACGATTTCTAGATACTGAGGAAACAGGGCGATCTTCCAACCGATTGGTTCTGGTCCTATTCTCAACAATAGAAGAGGCCCTGTTCAAAGTCCGATCAGGATACCCCCTCCCACTGAGTCTCTCTCTAATGCGGACAGCTTCACAACGATAGGAAGCTTCAGATGAGCATAAACGCTTCGCTCGTAAGAGCTCACCCACAGGTAAATTCTGTAAGGTGTGGGGCATGTGACAGCTACTCGCATGGAGAGAGGTATTGCCACAAATAGGCTTCCTATACAGAACAGAATGAATGGAACCAGTCAAGGGGTCGCCAGATAGCAGGATGTCCAGGAAGGGAGCTGAGTCCATATATAGGTTCATGGTAAATCTCAAATTGAGAGGGTTGTTGTTAAAATGTGCATTGACGGCTTCCATGGCCTCCTGGGGGGTACCAAAATCTCCTGTATTACATATCAAAACTTGATCATCAATATATCTTGCATACCAAATAATGGTATGCAACAATGGATTATCACTTGTATAGATATATTTCTCTTCCCAGTAGGCCATGTAAATATTAGCCAATGCACATGAAAAACTTGCCCCCATAGGACAACCGGCTATCTGGAGATAAAATGTTAAGTTAAACTGGAAAAAATTGTGGGTCAACAGAAAACCTGTTGTCATGAGAATGAATTCTTTGAGGACATCGTCAAATGAGCTGTATTTATTTAGATGAAAATCCAGAGCCTGTAAGGCTTCCATATATGGTATGCTAGGATATAATGAGACCACGTCGCTTATTATCCAAAAAGAACCACTCGTCCAGGACATCTTCTCCAAATCCTGTAAGAGACTCTTTGTGTCTCTAATATGACCAATAGTACGTTTCATGAGCGGCTGGATATAATGATCTAGCCAGTCACTCAGATTGCTGGTTAGAGACCCAGTGCTGGCTACTATGGGTCTCAATGGGGGAGGGAAAGTGCCCTTATGGACCTTGGGAAGGCCTTGAAAAATGAGACACACCAGAGAGTCGACAAAAAGATATTCGTGGACCTTTTCATTAAGAACTCCCCATTGAAAACCTTGTGAGAAGAGGACCCGTAACTTGGAGGAAAAATCAGATGTGGGATCGCAAGGCAATTGCCTGTAAGTGGATTTATCACTCAATATGGTATTAATCTCTCTTTCATACAGTTTGCTGTCCAGCACTACTACTGAGCCCCCCTTGTCCGCCCCCCGGACCACAATGTGACTATTGTCCTTCAGATCTTTAAGTGCTCTTTTTTCAGAGGATGACAAATTGTCCTGAATCCGGGGTTTCATCAAGAGTATATTTCTGACCTCCGATTCTATAAGGTCCTGGAACGTGTCCATAACAGGAACCCTGGAGGCAATAGGATAAAAACTCGGGTTCTTATTGACAAAAGGAGAAGGTTCAGATATACCCGTACAGGTGTCACTTAGTTCTTGTAAGTGCGTAACCGCAATCTGTTCCCTCAAATTCCAAAATAGGGGGACATGAGTAGAATTGTTGGTCGGAGGATCAGGTGAGTTGGGCCTATCAGTATTGTCCGCATCAGTATTGGAAAAATGTCTTTTTATTGTGAGATTCCTGACAAACCTATTAACATCTCTAAGAGTCTGGAAAAGATCAGCCCTATTATTAGGGGCAAAATTCCACGAAAAGGTCCACGAATATCTTTTTGTTGACTCTCCGGTGTGTCCCATTTTTCAAGGCCTTCCCAAGGTCCATAAGGGCACTTTCCCTCCCCCATTGAGACCCATAGTAGCCAGCACTGGGTCTCTAACCAGCAATCTGAGTGACTGGCTAGATCATTATATCCAGCCGCTCATGAAACGTACTATTGGTCATATTAGAGACACAAAGAGTCTCTTACAGGATTTGGAGAAGATGTCCTGGACGAGTGGTTCTTTTTGGATAATGAGCAACGTGGTCTCATTATATCCTAGCATACCGCATAGGGAAGCCTTACAGGCTCTGGATTTTCATCTAAATAAATACAGCTCATTTGACGATGTCCTCAAAGAATTCATTCTCATGACAACAGGTTTTCTGTTGACCCACAATTTTTTCCAGTTTATTGGTACATTTTATGTCCAGATAGCCGGTTGTCCTATGGGGGCAAGTTTTTCATGTGCATTGGCTAATATTTACATGGCCTACTGGGAAGAGCAATATATCTATACAAGTAATAATCCATTGTTGCATACCATTATTTGGTATGCAAGATATATTGATGATCACGTTTTGATATGTAATACAGGAGATTTTGGTACCCCCCAGGAGGCCATGGAAGCCGTCAATGCACATTTTAACAACAACCCTCTCAATTTGAGATTTACCATGAACCTATATGTGGACTCAGCTCCCTTCCTGGACATCCTGCTATCTGGCGACCCCTTGACTGGTTCCATTCATTCTGTTCTGTATAGGAAGCCCATTTGTGGCAATACCTCTCTCCATGCGAGTAGCTGTCACATGCCCCACACCTTACAGAATTTACCTGTGGGTGAGCTCTTACGAGCGAAGCGTTTATGCTCATCTGAAGCTTCCTATCGTTGTGAAGCTGTCCGCATTAGAGAGAGACTCAGTAGGAGGGGGTATCCTGATCGGACTTTGAACAGGGCCTCTTCTATTGTTGCGAATAGGACCAGAACCAATCGGTTGGAAGATCGCTGTTACGGGGGGCTGTCTGATAATAAAACCTAAAGGAATATCAGACAGTCAGGGTCCACCGTGCAAAGACTCTGCTGCAGACTATGGCAGAGTGCAATACCTCTGTTAAACTCACAGAGGAATATAATTAGTAAATAAGGCAATTCCTCCCTTACTTGGAGGGTGTGTGGAATGGTCTCTGTTAATGATCACAGAGACAAAAGCAGTGAGTGTGAAATGGCACCTACCTAGGTCCATTCCTCTAGTGGTGCAAGGAGACGGACAGCAGTGTAAGCCGCACAAAGCTCCTACCTGCGTTCGCTCCACTAGTGTGCGAGGACACGAACCACTAGATATGGCACCTGCCTAGGTCCGCTCTTCTAGTGGTGCAAAAGAGACGGACAGCAGCGTAAGCCGCACAAAGCTCCTACCTGCGTTCGCTCCACTAGTGTGCGAGGACACAAACCACTAGATATGGCACCTGCCTAGGTCCGCTCTTCTAGTGGTGCAAAAGAGACGGACAGCAGCATAAGCCGCACAAAGCTCCTACCTCTGTTCGTTCCCCTAGTGTGCGAGGATACGAACAACTGCCAGACGCAGTAAAAGGAACGTTACCCTAGCGGCAACGTCCACCTACGAGTAGAATCACAAGGCCCAGCCAGACCATGTGCCTCAGGCACCTGCCTATGTCCGCTACCCTAAGAGGTAAGGATACGGACTGCAGCCGAAGCTGTAAGGTATAAGAACGCTACCCTGCCGGTAGCGCTCACCTAGCATAGACAGAGGGATGCCTAGAGGAACGTGCACAGAGCGTCTACTCTCATGCATGAACCAAGAGGACTGAGCGCCATGCGGCGTGCGTCAGGGTCTTATATAGACTCTGTGCCTCATCCAAGATGGAGGACACCAGAGCCAATCCGCTGCCAGAACGACAGGAATGACGTCACGCTGGCCTATCACCGAGCAAAGCGTCACAAGCACATGACCAGCGACCAATCGGCATAGAAGGTGTCAGAGACATGTGACCACGTGTCACAAGCACATGACCAGCGGCCAATCGGCATAGAAGGTGTCAGAGACATGTGACCTCATGTCAGCGATGATGTCACCCGCACATGTGCAATGGCTCCAAGATAGGACTTAGTCTCCAGCGCTTGCACATGTGCAGTAGCAAGAAATCTGGACATAGTCTCCAGTGCTCGCACATGTGCAGTAGCAAGAAATCTGGACATAGACTCCAGTGCCACAGCAACCGTAACAGTACCTCCCCCTCAAGGGCCCCCCTCCCGGCGACGCAGGTAATCGGCAACTAAGTCGGGAGCATGGACAGCCTCCTCAGGCTCCCAAGAGCAATGTTCCGGGCCGTAGCCCTCCCAATCTATCAAGAAGAACCTGCGCCCTCTAAACATCTTAGAGCCAACTATGGCTTGTACCTCATAACTAGAGCGAGAGGAATCAGAGGCAGGAGAGTGCACTTCACGAGCGTGAGGTAAAATTGCCGGCTTTAGCAGTGAAACATGGAATTTGTCATGGATCCTAAGATGGACGGGTAACTTCAATTGGTAGACTACAGGATTTACCTGTCGAAGAACCTCATAAGGACCCAGGAAGCGAGGAGCAAATTTGACAGAGCTCACTCTAAGTTTCACGTGTTTTGCAGAGAGCCACACAAAGTCCCCTGGAGAAAAGACAGGAGCCGGGCGACGAAACCGATCGGACACCGTCTTCATACGATCCTTAGCTGCGTCGATCGACTATTGAGTCCGATCCCAAACCTCTCTGGCATTAGTTGCCCAGTCGGCCACAAGAGGAGGAGGTGCAGCAGCGGGAAACGGTACCGGTACCCTAGGGTGTTGCCCATTATTGAGTACGAACGGTGTCTGCCCAGTGGCCTCAGCCAGCGAATTGTTAAGGGCAAATTCTGCCCAGGGTAGGAGGGAGGACCAGTTATCGTGGTTCTCAGCAACAAAGTGTCGAAGGTATATAATCATGGATTGATTGGTACGCTCAACCAAACCATTGGTCTCCGGATGGTATGCCGAAGAGAGATTCAACTCAATTTCAGAAGGCTACAAAGATCTCGCCAGAAACGGGAAGCAAATTGCGGGCCTCTATCACAAATGATACGATCTGGCATCCCGTGAAGCCTAAAGACATGCTTGAGGAATAGTTTGGCTAGTACCCTAGAAGATGGGATTCTCGATAACGGTACGAGATGAACCATCTGGGAGAAATGGTCCGTAATGACCCACACAAATCTATGTCCCTGTGAACACGGAAGATCACCCACAAAGTCCATGCCTACCACCTCCCATGGTCTATCTGGCACTGGTAAAGGATGCAAGAGCCCAGCCGGTCTCTGCCGTAACGGACGGTTGCGAGCACACGAGTAGCAGGAACCGACATATATCTTGACGTGGCTGGCTAAGTGTGGCCACCAATACCACCTCTCGAGTAACTCTCGTGTCCGTCTAATACCAAAATGCCCACCCACCTTTGAGGTGTGGGCCCACGACAGTATATCATTCTGTCGATCCGGCGGAACAAAGGTCTTGCCCGGTGGGATTTGGTCTAACGTCACAGGGGAGAGCGTATGAAAAACGCTGGAGGGAAGGATAAGACGAGGTTCGTCAATCTCTTCCTGGGTAGAAACCATAGAGCGAGACAGGGCGTCTCCCTTGTTATTCTTACTCCCAGACAGATAGTTGATGGAGAAGTGAAAGCGGGAGAAAAACAAGGACCAGCGGGCTTGGCGAGGATTCAGACGCTGAGAGGTTTGTAAGTACATCAGATTCTTATGGTCTGTATAGACCTGGAAAGGATGTTTCGCTCCTTCCAGCAAGTCACGCCACTCCTCCAAGGCTAATCTCAGGGTGAGCAGTTCCCTATCCCCAATGGTATAGTTTCTCTCTGCCGGTGAAAAGGTTTTAGCAAAGAAGAAACACGGCCTTTTTCTACCTGCACCGTTCTTTTGATACAAGACCGCACCAGCACCCACTGAAGAGGCATCAACCTCCAAGAGGAAGGGCTTATTCTCATCGGGTCTTTGAAGAACGGGAGCAGTTGAAAAGTGTCTTTTTACTGCCTCAAAAGCCTGGGATGTCTCAGTAGACCAGACTTTTGGATTAGCACCTTTCTTGGTCAAGGCCACCAAAGGGGCCACCAAAGTAGAGAAATGGGGTATGAACTGCCTGTAATAATTTATGAATCCTAAGAAGCGTTGCACCGCCTTTAAGGAATGAGGTTCGGACCATTCCAGGACAGCAGAGAGCTTCGCAGGATCCATAGCCAGACCCTCTTGTGAGATAATGTAGCCCAAAAAAGGCAAGGATGACTGCTCGAATACACATTTTTCGAGTTTAGCAAACAAAGAGTGCTCCCTTAAACGGGAAAGGACACGAACGACATCCTGACGATGAGTCTCCAGATCAGGAGAAAAAATCAGGATGTCGTCCAGATACACCACGACGGAGGATAACAGTAAATCCCTGAACACATCATTTACGAAGTCCTGAAATACTGCGGGTGCATTACATAAACCAAAAGGCATGACGAGGTATTCATAGTGACCGTCTCGGGTGTTAAAAGCGGTCTTCCATTCGTCACCCTCTCGAATTCGTACCAAGTTATACGCACCCCGCAGATCCAACTTCGTAAAAACCTGAGCTCCCCTCAGTCTGTCAAAGAGCTCCGAAATTAAAGGTAACGGGTATTTGTTCTTTATCGTGATTGCGTTGAGACCCCTGTAATCTATGCAGGGACGCAAATCACCCTCTTTCTTCCGAACAAAGAAAAACCCAGCTCCCGCGGGAGAGACAGACTTCCGAATGAACCCCTTCTCTAAACTCTCTCTTATATAGGTCGACATGGCCTCAGACTCAGGTATTGACAGGGGGTAAACCCTGCCCTTAGGTGGAACCGAACCTGGGATAAGGTCTATGGCACAGTCATACGGCCTATGGGGTGGAAGAACCTCAGCACCCTGTTTGGAGAACACGTCAGCGAAATCCAAATAGGGTGTAGGTATGGGAGAGAGATCAGTTGATGCAACTGCCACGACCTTAGGTGGTAAGGGAAGACATCGGGACTGACATTTCGAACCCCAACTAATAATGCTATCGGACACCCAGTCAATTAGAGGAGCATGGGTCCGAAGCCATGGGAGACCCAGAAGAACGTCGTCTATACCCTCAGGCAAAACAAGAAAAGAAATCTCCTCTATGTGACCCTGAGACAGGGAAAGGCGAAAGGGAACTGTCCTCAATGTAATGGAGTCAGACAACATAGTCCCATTAACAACACGGACAGGAATAGGCGCCTCTAACATGATAGAGGGAATATTGTGCCTCTTTACAAATCCTGAGGACACAAAAGTCCCGTCAGCTCCGGAATCCACAAAAGCCATAATAGGCCATGTATTCTCAGAGAATGAGAGCTGACCTGGGATACTACACTTAGAGGGTGCAGAAGACGTCTCTAGTAACCCCCCTCTAATGGTTACTAGGCCTGGGAGTTTCCCTGACGGCTAGGACACTTGTTGGCATAGTGCCCAGCCTCACGACATACGTAACATATAGGAGGACCAGACTTGCGTAGTCTGGAGGACGTATGACCTAACTCCATAGGAGTGGGAGATGTTTCAGATGCTGAGGAAGATGGTAGTGGACCCTCAACAACTGGTATAGCCCGAAGCTTAGGGCGTGAGGAAGAGACCTCGAGTCTACGTTCCCAAGGCGTACGTCGATCCTCGTTGCTACTGTGATCAAGTCCTCCAGAGAAGCAGGGACCTCACGAGTAGCAAGAGCATCCTTGACATAGCCTGCCAACCCTCTCCAGAAGATAGGAATCAACACCTTCTCTGGCCAATCTAGTTCTGCCACCAGAGTTCTAAAAGCAATGGCATAAGAACTAGTGGATAACGAACCCTGAGACAGATCTAACAGTCTCAGAGCCGCATCATGGGTAACCTGCGGACCCATGAATACCGCCTTAAGAGCATCAAGAAAGTCTTGATGTCTCAGAGTAACCACATCAGAGCGCTCCCATAGGGGAGTCGCCCATTCTAAGGCTTTGTCCTGAAGTAAGGAGATGATAAAGCCTACTCTGGACCTCTCCGTAGAGAAGCGAGAAGAGTTGACCTCTAGGTGTATCTGACACTGACTAATGAAACCACGACATGATCTGGCATCGCCAGAATATCTGTTTGGCAGAGCAAGTCGAGGATCATGTGCAGATGTCACCATGGTCTGAGGTTTATCCTCTATACTCTTGAGCCGCGACTCAAGTACTTGTATGTAACGGTGTAACTGCTGATATTCTGCCATAACTGCCAGACCCTTGGCTCAGTCCTAATGTTACGGGGGGCTGTCTGATAATAAAACCTAAAGGAATATCAGACAGTCAGGATCCACCGTGCAAAGACTCTGCTGCAGACTATGGCAGAGTGCAATACCTCTGTTAAACTCACAGAGGAATATAATTAGTAAATAAGGCAATTCCTCCCTTACTTGGAGGGTGTGTGGAATGGTCTCTGTTAATGATCACAGAGACAAAAGCAGTGAGTGTGAAATGGCACCTACCTAGGTCCGTTCCTCTAGTGGTGCAAGGAGACGGACAGCAGCGTAAGCCGCACAAAGCTCCTACCTGCGTTCGCTCCACTAGTGTGCGAGGACACGAACCACTAGATATGGCACCTGCCTAGGTCTGCTCTTCTAGTGGTGCAAAAGAGACGGACAGCAGCGTAAGCCGCACAAAGCTCCTACCTGCGTTCGCTCCACTAGTGTGCGAGGACACGAACCACTAGATATGGCACCTGCCTAGGTCCGCTCTTCTAGTGGTGCAAAAGAGACGGACAGCAGCATAAGCCGCACAAAGCTCCTACCTCTGTTCGCTCCCCTAGAGTGCGAGGATACGAACAACTGCCAGACGCAGTAAAAGGAACGTTACCCTAGCGGCAACGTCCACCTACGAGTAGAATCACAAGGCCCAGCCAGACCATGTGCCTCAGGCACCTGCCTATGTCCGCTCCCCTAAGAGGTAAGGATACGGACTGCAGCCGAAGCTGTAAGGTATAAGAACGCTACCCTGCCGGTAGCGCTCACCTAGCATAGACAGAGAGATGCCTAGAGGAACGTGCACAGAGCGTCTACTCTCATGCTTGAACCAAGAGGACTGAGCGCCATGCGGCGTGCGTCAGGGTCTTATATAGACTCTGTGCCTCATCCAAGATGGAGGACACCAGAGCCAATCCGCTGCCAGAACGACAGGAATGACGTCACGCTGGCCTATCACTGAGCAAAGCGTCACAAGCACATGACCAGCGACCAATCGACATAGAAGGTGTCAGAGACATGTGACCACGTGTCACAAGCACATGACCAGCGGCCAATCGGCATAGAAGGTGTCAGAGACATGTGACCTCGTGTCAGTGATGATGTCACCTGCACATGTGCAATGGCTTCAAGATAGGACTTAGTCTCCAGCGCTTGCACATGTGCAGTAGCAAGAAATCTGGACATAGTCTCCAGTGCTCGCACATGTGCAGTAGCAAGAAATCTGGACATAGACTCCAGTGCCACAGCAACCGTAACAATCGCCCTGTTTACTCAGTATCTAGAAATCGTGTGACTTTTTCAACACCATTTAGCACTGATTTTTTTCAAATTAAACAGACCATCCAGCGTTTTATCCCCCTTTTACGTCAGGACCCCATACTAAATTCAGTTCTTCAGCCGGGGATCAATATAGTAGCCAAGAGAGCTCGTATCATTGGGAACCTTATGGCACCCAGCATGTTCACATCTAAGAAATGTAACAGAACCTGGCTCAGTGTCTCTGGGTCTTATAAATGTGGGTCCGGCCGTTGTGGCCTTTGCAGGTTCATGCACAATACCAAATCCCTATTAGGGAATAATGGGGAAAGCTTTGTAATTCGATCATTTATTAATTGTGCTTCTGCACATGTGGTCTATGTGGCAACGTGCACACTATGCCGCAAGGGCTATGTCGGCTGCACCTCTAGAGCACTTAGAACCAGGATCTCTGAGCACGTCCGCATACCTCCAGCAGCTCATGACAGGACCTCCTTAAGCTATGTTGCATTGGTGAAGAAACGCTCCTTATCTGGTCTGACCAGGCACTACATTGAATGTCATTCAGCGGATTTTTCTTCCTTAGTGATCACGGGTATAGAGTCTGTTCCCAGACCCCCTCGTGGGGGGGACTGGTTCCAAGCCCTGCTTTTGGCAGAGGCAAAATGGATTTTGAAGCTAAATACAAGATACCCAGGTGGCTTTAACTATCGCTCCGATTTGCGATTTATTTTTTAGATCGATAGATATAGAATAATTTCTGATCCGTTTTCTGACATTCAATGAGGTGCTTTTATGCTTATGTGTTTGTTCTAGTCATTCTTTGATGAAATTCATCCATTCCTGCACGGATGCCATAATTCGGACATATTGTAATGAGCATTCCTTCAGTCAAGCTCCACACATGTTTCATCCTGATGTATATATATTTTTTTTTTATGGTGTTTTTATCGTCAGACGATATGCACATATTGGAGCTTGCTTATTTATATTGAACATGTCTTCCCCCCCCCCCCTTTTTTTCACTGGAGGAGCTGCTTTTTGATATACTTTGCAAATATTGTTGAGAACCTTATAAATTTACATTTTATTTAACTTGTGATCTCCATATAATTTACTTATCAACCTAGGGTTGGGTCCTTTGGTAACTAACCCACATAATCTAATTTCATTTTTAGCTCTATCTGTATCATGAAATTTTTCGTTTCTATTCTTATGAATATATAGGGGCTTGTATTTGCAGCCCTATTGCAATTTCAGGTCAGCTCCTCTATTGAAATGATTATTAATATATCAATGAATGTTTTATGGTTTATCACGCACTATTTACTAAGGATTATATTGACCCAGTATGGTGTTCCTTTTGTCCATATGCATGGCGATGTTCACCTGTTTTTTCATGCAATCATGACATCCCGCCCCTCCCTTCCACCCATCCAGCGGGTCAGTCTATTTTAGTAACGTTATAACCTAAACAAACTTTCCTATGACCGGAAGGGGTCCACAAGAAATATAGAACCTAAAATTATGTAGCCCCAAGTTACCAATAAATAGAGGTGGGGATACAAAAAGAGAGGACCACGGATAATCAGAGTGAAATACAAATTTTATTAAATGTAAATGTAAAGGTGATACAGGACACACAGTGGTGGCAGGCTAGATGGAAACAGCCTGCCAGAAAACAACCCACAGCAGTACCAGGACACACCACCAGATGGCAAAAACCTGCTGACAGGCAGCAATATAATGGAGGATTGTACAGAGTATAAAATGGCCCGTGAAAAGTCAAATAGGGACAGTGTAAAGTAAACAGTTTATGTAGGAGATCTGTAGAATCCCATAAAAGTCCCAATGGCAAGGGGGCATAAGTAGTTAATCAGTATTACCTTGCGTCATGTCAGAGCAGAGATAGTGGATGTGTCCGGTTTCCATGTATTGATTTATACCTCGGCCTTCACGATGCTTTTAATATTTCTAATAAAGATTACAGAGATTTTATCTTAAAGAAGAATCAGTGCCGGCTCATCCTTTTCTTCTCTGCCTTCTTCCATAAGCCTAGAATGTATGGGCTGCAGTCAGGCCCTGGATGTCAGGATCTGTATAGAGCCCGTACATTCTAGTATCTACCCACAGGGCATCAGGCAGTGGGATTTAAAGTGCCGGCAGCCGGGAAAAGTGCCCGAGGGCTGCATAAAAAGTTGTCACGGGCCGTATACGGCCCGTGGGCCGGGGGTTCCCCACCCCTGACTTACTGTATTAATTTTTCTAAAAATAAAATATTTCTATATTTGATATGTGGAATTACTGTCTAGTCCTGTTTTTGTGAATGACAATCACAGGACCTTGCACATAGATTTGCAGATAGAGCATGTAGCAGGACACAGATTCGGAAGGGCTATCAAACAGCAATCTCGGTTTTTAGAGATTATTTGTCGTACAGCAGTCAGCATAAAAAATGTGTGAATAATGACAACCAGGAACGATTTATTACAACCTTTCAGAAACCTAGAGAAACATTGGAACATTTTATTGTCGGATGTTACACTAAAAAAGATTTTACCATCAAGACCTTCTGTAGTTGCTAGAAGATTACAAAATTTAAAAGACACACTAATACACAGCCACTATGATTCCAATCAGATATTCAAACCTGAAATACCACAGTCTGTTAAAAATATATCCCTTAAATATATTTTTCTTCAAATACGTGATAAGCGCATGAAAGAGAAAACTTCAAAAAAAGTAGAAAAATAAATAGATGTATTTATATCTAATAAAATGGTTGCCAAATTCAATTACAGAAAAGAAAAACAAAGAAATAGTATTCTTTGTTAGCTTACATAAAGAGTTCGATAATAGTTCATACTGAATCAATAGAAATCTTCATCCATCTTTCATTGATTCCTGAATGGTTAGGCAAGCCTTAGATACTGTAGACCTGACAGGCATATGTTACTTTGTCTTGGGTGAATGGGCTGGATGGATGGATCAGCTTCGACATGTGTAGATCGACTCCCGGAGCAAGAGTGAGAGCCCCCTTGCCCCCCACCATTTGTCATTATATATGCAGCTATGTGAGCAAGGATGGTTGACCTTAGGGAGATCAACATCCACCACTGCGGAGACACCATCACGTGTTTCTCAACGCAGTGATTCTAGAGCAATGCCCCCTGGGAAATATTCAAAGCAAGAAGGCCTGCGGAGACACCATCATATGTTTCTCAATGCTGGCAGGAAATATACAGGATATATGCAGCTGTCCAATCCATATAGGGTGATTTTGCTGAACGCATGAGGTCACTCACTAGCAGCTTCCAAAGCTATATATTTATATATATGACTATGTCAGCAACTATCTATAGTCAATACAGACTCAAAATATTAATTCCTTATAAATACTGTTATCAATAAGCTATGCCCTTCAATATAGACATGACTGTCATCATATATAATATGTTCCATTATAAAGTGTTTGATATCTAGATGTATTAATTTTAATGTTTTTACAATTCCCCCTTGAAGCGGGTAAATTATTAATTAAACCCCCAAAATAAATTAATACATCATTAAAATAACAGATCTTTCCTTTTTTGGTGATAGTGGATTAATGTCTATAATAATGATGAATAATAATCAATTTGCATTATTCATGGTGTATGTTCAACAATATAATAATGTGGATTCATATTATGGTAGGCCATGACTGATAATCATATAAAATACATAATTATACTTTCCTAAAACTAAAAAAGATGCAAAACAGATCCGGTCACCATCTGATGTCCTCTGGGATGATGTCTTCTTATCTCCAATGTAATCTGGCATAAACACGTCTTTTGAAATAAATCTTTTGATAAAAAATGATTGGTTATCGATTTGATACTGTCCAATATTGCATTTATCATTGTTAGATCCATAAACTTTATTCTTTATTGCAAAGTCCATATATTTAATCAAAGTCCATAATTTAATGTTGATAAACCACAGTTCATAAGTGTAGAAAAATAGCATAGGCCTCTGATATATGTGCAGTGTAATTTACATTAGTCACCCTTATCCTCTGTGCTGCCTGTTGTCATTCTTAGAACAGGTGTTGAGACGTTCTTGGTCAGCATGACAGGGGTTAACTTTAACACTCTTTTACTCTCCCTGGTAAGTGTGGTGAGGTCTTAATGCACAGAACATGTGTCAGGGTTGCATCCTAGCACCATAAGATCACCATCTTGCTGAGGTCCAGAAGCGGTAAGTGCATTGTATTTAACACAGTCTTATTTGAGATGTTACCTTTTGGACCTTTGAGTATCAGCTTTTGCAACATTTTGTGGAATCCCTTTTAACTTTAAAAATTAATAAAAGTCTTTTATCTTGCTGTAATCTTGATTGAAGACTTCATTCCCTAATCTAGATACCAAATATGGCAATGATACTACCACTAATAAATGTCACAGCCTATCATAACTCTAATATTATAATACCATGTCATTATTATTATTATTATCATAAAAGTATTAATATACTTGATACTTAAAATGATGAAATAATACTGCATAATGGTATAAACGATAGTATTTTCATGTAATAACCTTTTTTTGTCATTGGTGTAATTACCTTTCCAACCCATAGGTGGCAATGTGTTTGAATATAACCAAACTGTAATCCTAAATATGAAATAATATAATATGTACATATAACATGTACCATATTATAAATATGAAAGGCAACAATGTGGCTTATTTAGTTAGATCATTTGTAAAATTCTAAACCAAAGCAAATAACTTTTTAGAAAAGACTGGATGATTCCATCAAAACACAATATTACTCATTATAAATGCTTATTATTGATTAAAAAATATAATATATTTAAATATAGGAAGGTAAACCTAGATGTACCTCGATTTTCCATCTTTATTACTCTAATTTAATTTATTTGATTTGTCTATTATTTATTAAATAACCTACTATATAAGAAAATGTGTAACTATAACCAATATTTCATCCTTATTGCGTTAACATACTAATGTAAGAATAATGTATTACTAGGAAGTAAATAATTGAATATATTGATGAATGAAGTGTTCTTTTCTTCCAAATTGGAACTTTCCCTTTTAATATGATTCATATTTAATAAAGTAATATTCTTATATTAGATATTACTTAACTAAATATTGAAGTGTTTTCTCAATTGAGATATTAAAATATAGAAGGAAAAATAAAAATTGTAGAATTAAAATTTTGATTAAAAATTTAAATATTAAATAAAAATAATCAAAATAAAAAAATAAGAATAAAAAGGAAAAATGAAAATCAGAAAAAAAAATCAAGGATAAAAGTTGGAATAAAAATAAGGCCTTCTATGTATATGACACTTATGTCCTTAATAACACATAACCTTAATATTACCAATATCTTATATGATTTCCATGCCTGTCATATCATTAACCTATAGAAATAATTAAGTCATATAACCTTGCTGACAATACTCTTCTTTAGTATGTAAAAGCATTGTGATTATACATACTTCAATTTTTCCTTTGTAGTTGAAATATTAATTATTAAAATATTGTATAGACATGTATTATAATCAAATATACATATATAATTTAGACCAAACCTTTCTCTTTTAATATCATGAAATATGATGTTATGAAAAAATTAATATATCACGATTAAATTAAATTAACATTTATGTTGTATATCTTCAAGACCATATTTACAAGTTGGGGGTTACTTGGGGAATAGTGATCACAAAATAATAAGTTTTCATGTATTCTTTAGTAAGATGTATAGTAGAGGGGCTACAAGGACACTAAACTTCAGGAAAGCAAATTTTAAACGGTTGAGAGATGATCTTAGTGCAATAAACTGGGATGATGTACTAAGTAATAAAAGTACACAAAGCAAATGGGAGACTTTTATGAGCATCCTGAATAGGGCTTGTGCAGAAAATATACCCTATGGGAACAAACATGCTAGAAATAGGAGGAAACCCCTATGGCTAAATAGAGCTGTAAGGGAAGCAATAAAAGAAAAACAGAAAGCCTTAAAAGAATTAAAGAGGGTAGGTAGTGATGAGGCATTATATAATTATAGAAAATTAAATAAAATATGTAAAAAGCAAATTAAGTTAGCTAAGTTTGAGACAGAGAGACTCATTGCGAGAGAAAGTAAAAATAATCCTAAAATATTCTTTAACTACATAAACAGTAAAAAACTGAAAAGCGATAGTGTTGGCCCCCTTAAAAATAGTCTTGGTGAAATGGTGGAAGGGGATGAGGGTAAAGCCAACCTGCTGAATGACTTTTTTTCTACGGTTTTTATACAAGAAAATGCCATGGCAGATGACATGACCAGTGATGCCATAAATTCACCCTTGAATATTACCTGCTTAACCCAGCAGGAAGTACGCCGCCGCCTCGAAATCACTAAGGTTGACAAATCTCCGGGCCCGGATGGCATACACCCCAGAGTACTACAGGAATTGAGTTCTGTGATAGATAGACCATTATTTTTAATCTTCTCAGATTCCTTAATAACAGGGTCGGTACCGCAGGACTGGCGCATAGCAAATGTGGTGCCAATATTCAAAAAAGGGACAAAAACTGAGCCGGGAAATTATAGGCCGGTAAGTTTAACCTCTACGGTTGGTAAAATCCTTGAGGGTTTCTTGAGAGATGCTATACTGGAGTATCTCAAGAAAAATAACCTTATGACAGAGTATCAACATGGGTTTATGAGGGATCGATCCTGTCAAACTAATTTGATCAGCTTCTATGAAGAGGTAAGTTCAAGCCTGGACCAGGGAAATGCAGTGGATGTTGTGTATATGGACTTTTCAAAAGCTTTTGATACGGTGCCACACAAAAGGTTGGTACATAAAATGAGAATAATGGGGATAGGGGAAAATATGTGTAACTGGGTTAAAAACTGGCTCAGTGATAGGAAACAAAGGGTGGTTATTAATGGTATGTACTCGGACTGGGTCTCAGTTCATAGTGGGGTACCACAGGGGTCAGTATTGGGCCCGCTTCTTTTCAACATATTTATAAATGACCTTGTTGGGGGCCTGCGGAGTAGAATTTCAATATTTGCAGATGATACTAAACTCTGCAGGGTAATCAATACAGAGGAGGATAATTTTATATTACAGGGAGATTTATGTAAATTGGAGGATTGGGCTGAGAAGTGGCAATTGAAGTTTAATGTAGATAAATGTAAGGTCATGCACTTGGGTAGAGGAAATAACATTTATGATTATGTACTTAATTGTAGAACACTGGGTAAAACAGACACAGAAAAAGACTTGGGTGTATGGGTGGATGGTAAACTTCACTTTAGTGGACAGTGTCAGGCAGCTGCTGCCAGGGCTAATAAAATAATGGGATGTATTAAAAGAGGTATAAGTGTTCATGAAAAAAATATAGTTCTACCTCTGTACAAGTCACTAGTGCGACCGCACTTAGAATACTGTGTACAATTCTGGTCACCGATATATAAGAAGGACATAGCTGAACTGGAGAGGGTGCAAAGAAGAGCGACCAAGATTATTAGAGGAATGGGGGGGCTGCAATACGAAGACAGGTTATTAAACTTGGGGTTATTTAGTCTGGAAAAACGAAGGCTTAGGGGAGATCTAATCACAATGTATAAATATATGAGGGGACAGTACAGAGACCTTTCCAAAGATCTATTTACACCTAGGCCTGCGACTGGAACACGGGGGCATCCGCTACGTCTTGAGGAAAGAAGGTTTAATCATAATCACAGACGAGGATTCTTTACTGTACGAGCAGTGAGACTATGGAACTCTCTGCCGCATGATGTTGTAATGAGTGATTCACTACTAACATTTAAGCAGAGCCTGGATGCCTTTCTTGAAAAATTTAATATAACCAGTTATGTATATTAGATTTTATGACAGGGTATTGATCCAGGGAACTAGTCTGATTGTCGTATGTGGAGTCAGGAAGGAAATTTTTTCCCCATTGGAACTTGTTTGCCACATTGGGGTTTTTTGCCTTCCTCTGGATCAACATGTTAGGCTACGGGTTGAACTAGATGGACTTAGAGTCTCCCTTCAACCTTAAAAACTATGATACTATGATACTATGATATTTGAAAAGAAAATGATTACCAATCTGTGTATCAGTAAAATAAGTAACACTAGAATGTCATTCTTCAGAGTTAACCTTTGATATGGATCATGACAATCTATACTAAAGAAATATGTCTATGAATAAAATATATTCTGTATAAATTCCTTCATTATTAATACTTATGTACTATAACTTATTTATTCTAACTATAAATAAACTATAACTAAACATATAAACTTTGAAATTAAGAAGTAGTTTGTTTTTCTTTTAAACTTCAAACTCTTTGGACAAGTAATGATCATCAGCAGCTGCTCAGACAGTCAATCATTCATACACACATATATGTACACAAGACTGTAACGGTTCTTTAACATATACATCCACATAGAAAACCGTTGACAAACACATATCCCTTTTTGATTTTCCAATTTTTCTATGCGCATTTCAAAGATATGACAACTAATTTGAAGTACTTCTTGAAATATACAAATTAAATATTACATATACTCATGAGTACCAGGTACCTTTGATAATTACATACTGTACGTTTGACCTCTAACAGGACAGTCATTTATTATTAGCTCAGTAATTCAAAGTCCCATGCTTTTGATTAAAGACAAAAAACATTCCAAAAAGGCAAGCAAGTGTAAGCATTCCACTCCAAAACTCAGATTACACATATTAGTTACATTCCCAAAATAGCACTAAGGAAGATATATGTATTCATATTCCTAAAAGAAAGATGTTAAAACAACTGATCTTCCTCCTGACGATTGCTACCTGAGAAAATAATAATAATTATTTAGCATGCTTTCGCGATTTGCCTTACACATTATAACATATATATTACCTGTTTGAGGATAAAAATAAATTTATAAATAAAATGTAATACTTCATCAATTTGCTTTTACTGAGAAATTCTGAGGGAAATAAAATAATAAAATTATTATAATTTTTATGATAAAAAATGTGAAAACTTAAAATAAGCTATACTTTTTCTTATTAAATTTTAAATATTATTATTCATATACAGAGATAATAATAATACTAATAATAATAATAATTTTATGTTTATCTCTTTTTTATTGAAAAATTAAGGTTGGTTACAATAAGCAGGGCTGCAGACCAAGGCAAATCCCCAAATAGAGACAAAAAAAAACAAAACAAGAATGCAATGAAACATGAAAGGCTTTGCATGGTTGTAGCCATATACAGTTTGTTACAATAAAGAACATTTAAGAACATTTATATCATTCTGTCTTGAACCATTATAAAAGTATAAAATCCATAAATTATACCATAAACAGCAAAGATTTACCATTCATACCATAGAGGCACATAATGGTCAGTCGAAGGAAAAGAAATAAAGAGAGAAAGAAAGAGGGAAGTAGACAAAGTGAATGATGACGGGGAAAAGGATCATGGGGGAAGGGCAAGAAAGGCCGGGAATAACTAGCAGGGAAAATCTAGGTAGAGTCTCAACTCGCCCCAAAGAGGGACCTGAAGTCCGGAGAATCCAAAAAAATGACCCAGGGACTCCAGATCTTAATAAATTTTTCACTAGCATCCTGAATTTCAGCAGTGAGACTCTCCATTCTGTAAAGGGAGGCCATCTCCTCAAGCCACTCATCCAAGGCGGAGGCACGGGTGTACCTCCAGTGTCTGGGGATCACGGCTCGAGCAGCCGCTAGACAAAACCGCAATAGTCCCATTTTCTGAGAATTTACAGACCCCGGTAGGATAGATAAGAGAGCGATTTGTGGAGAACCAGAGAGGGCCTCCCCACTAATGTTATTGTATGCCGAGAAGACCCCACTCCAAAAAGGCTTAATGAGGCTACAGCTCCACCATATATGCAACATATCCCCCCTCTCGTGATTACACCGCCAATATCTGTCTGACACTGAAGGGAAGATTGCGTGTAGGGCATGAGGGCAGCGGTACCAGCGGGTGAGAATTTTATAACCCTTTTCCTGGACCGAACAAGCCCTAGAAAATTTGTGAGTGAAAAGAAAAGCAGTCCTCCATTCCTCAACCCGGATAGTCACGCCCAAGTCTCTACTCTATCCCCCCACAAATTTGAGCTCATCCACATCCCCCTTCTGGATCAAAAGGTTATAGATAAGGGACAGGGTATGTCCCGGAGCCTCTTCCAAAAGAAAGAGCTTTTCAAACGAGGAGGGGGGGCAGCATAAAGTGCCTCCTGGCCTGATCCGGTCAAGAAAGACCCGATCTGGAAGTATTCAAACCAGGGTATGGCCCCTCCCAAGACAGAGGTAGAGAGCAAGTCGTATGTGGGCAATGGGGATCCCTGAAGTATGTGAAAGAATCGCACGTCCCCGCTCCTCCTCCGGCACAGGAAAACATCGGGCCCAACAGCCGGGGCAAAATCTGGGTTTGAAAAGATAGGGGAGAGGGGACCGCGCCCCCTGGACAGACGACCCCTTTTGGTTTCTAAATCCCACGTCCTCAATGTCGCCCTCAAGAGATCAACCTCAGAGAGAGGCTGGCCCCTGGAGCCCGAGCTAATCCAAGGGAGGTAACGCAAGGGGATCTCGTGGTCCATTTCTTCTAGGCTTACCCACTGCTTTGTGGCCCCATGATATTGCCAATCTAGTAATCGCATCAGTAGAGCCGCTTTCTGATAGAGTTTAAGGTTGGGCAATCCAGCCCCCCCCCCGGCTTTTAAGTCTGCAAAGGGTAGTGAAGCTTATCCTCGGGCGCTTACCTCCCCACACGAAGCGCGTGATAACTGACTGCAGGCTGGAGAAAAAGGCCGCAGGAGGAACCAAGGGGACCGTCTGGAACAAGTACAAAAAGCGAGGCAAAACGTCCATTTTGATAACATTTATTCGTCCAAACCAGGATAGTCTTTTACTATTGTATGAGGTAAGATCCTTTCTTGTCCTGTTGAGAAGGGGAAGGTAGTTAAGCTGATATAGTTTTGAGAGATCCACGGGGACTGTTATCCCTAAGTAAGTAATGGCGGAGTCCTGCCACTTGAAGGGGAAATTTTTCTTGATATGATCCACCTCAGCATCAGGGAGATATATGTTTAATGCCTCGGATTTGGGGTAATTGACCTTAAAGTTGCTGAGGTGACTGAATTTTTCAAACTCTTGAATAAGTGAGGGGAAGGAAAGGCGAGGCTGTGAAATGAACAGAAATAGATCATCTGCGTAAAGAGCTGCCTTGCATTCCCCACCCCCCACCCCTATCCCGTGGATACTGGAATTGTTTCTGATGGTCACGGCAAGGTGTTCCATAACCAGGACATAAAGTAGGGGGGAAAGGGGGCACCCCTGATGTGCACCATTATGTATTGCAATTGGTAATGAGAGAAACCCATTGACTTTGACCCTGGCAGAGGGATTCCTATAAAGGGAAGAGACCCTTTCAATGAATTTGTCTCCCAGTCCCACCTGCCGCAGAGAGGCCATCACAAACTCCCAGCTGACTCTATCAAAGGCCTTCTCTGCATCAATGGAGAAAAGGCACGTAGGGAGACCTCTGGCCTTAGCCCACGCCATAAGAATAAGGGTTTTGTTGGTATTGTCGCTGGCCTCACGACCCAATACAAAGCCAACCTGATCAGTGTGAATAATATCGGGAAGAAGTGGAGCCAGTCTATTGGCGAGAGCCTTGGCAAAAATGTTGATGTCAGCATTGATGAGGGAGATAGGTCTGTAGCTAGAGACAGATGAATGATCCTTCCCCGGTTTGGGTAGAACACTAATATGGGCTTCTAGGGACTGGGCGACAAAGGGTGAGTCTCCAGATACAGAGCCAAAAACCCTCGTGAGGAAAGGGACAATTTGGTCACCAAATATCTTATAAAATTTGGAGGTAAATCCGTCCGGACCCGGACTCTTAGCATTCGACGAGGCTTTAATTATGGCAAGGATCTCTTCTGTGGAGAAGTCCTCTTCCAAGGCTACCGCATCCCTTTCAGAGATCTGAGGGAGTGCAATTTGCTGCACATATTCGTTAACTTTACGCTGGAAAGATTGTGGCGGCATATCTCTAAACTGTCCCTTCAAATTATAGAGGTCATCATAGAACGAACGGAACAGGTTTCCAATTTGGATGGGATCTTGGGTCGGGTCCCCCCCCACTGGTCTGGATTTTTGGAACATGGCCAATAGCATTTCTGGGGTGCAGAAAACGAGCCAAGGCTGTCCCACACTTGTCTGAATGCTCATATAAATATCGACTTAACTTGGCCCTTTGTCTCCTGTACCTTTGATCGAGAATGTCCCTCAGCCCCTCCCTAGCCTTTGTGAGGTCCGCATAAACCATGGCGGAAAGGGAGTGCTTGTGTGCAGCTTCCAAAGAGGCAATCTGCTGTAGGAGCTCTGTGAAAAGGGAAGACCTCTCCTTCTTGAATCTAGAGCCATGTTTCATTAATAAACCTCGAACTACACACTTTAGCGCCTCCCATTGTGTCGGAAGAGGAGTCGGGTCGCTGGCATGATTTTCCAAGAATTCAGATATGTGGCTCCGTATTTCACTACAGCACAATTGATCATTAAGCAAATTTTCATTGAGGCGCCAAGTCCATGGGCGCTGTGAGCTATTTGGAGGAGTGAAGTGAGCAAAGACCGGGGCGTGATCGGAGAGAGAAAGGTTCCCAATAGACGCTCCAACCTGCCACGTCAGGACATGTTGGCTCAGGAGGATCATGTCGAGGTGGCTATATGATGAATGGGCTGGGGAGTAGTAGGAGTAATCTTTTGTGGTGGGGTATAGGGCACGCCATACATCCACCAACTGCATATTTTGAATGTCACGTTTAAGGGCCTTAAGTTTTCTGCGTGGTATAAAATGACGCCCTGACGAGGTGTCTATGTCTGGGTCAAGTGTGAGGTTAAAGTCTCCACCAGCTACTAACACGCCCTCAGAAAATTCAGCCAGACGGGACAGAATAGAGGCGCAGGCCCGAGAGGGATCCCTGTTGGGGAGATACCAGTTGGCAATTGTGTATACGGTGGAGCCAATGCATAATTTCAAAAAAATAAACCTACCTCCGAGGATGGCCAAGGAATCCACAATCGTGTGGGTCAAAGACCTGTGAAGGATAATAGAGACCCCCCCAGACCTGGAAGCCGGGTTGGGGCTGTGGAACCAGGAGGTGTAGTTCCTGTCCTTCAGTGCAGGGAGATGGCCTTCCTTGAAGTGAGTCTCCTGCAACATAAGTATGTGGATCCATTTTTTGTGCATTTCAAATAAAATTTGCGATCTCTTCTGAGGCGAGTTGAGACCCCTGGTGTTGTAAGAGGTAACATTAATCTGCGCCATTGCTCCACGATATGAGGTATTTAGTCTAGGGACGGGGGAGGCAAGGAGGGTGGGAGAGAGAAAAGAGGGATGAGAGAGGAAGGGGAGGGAGCTAGGATTGAAAGGAGGAAGAGAGCAGGAAACAAAGGGAAAGAAGGAAGGATTAGAGGTTAAATGAGAGGAGGGTCGAGGAGGTAGAGATAGAGTAGAACACTAAAAAGATGTGGACTAATGGGCTCAGTCCACTAGCTGGGATAAAGAAGTTAAACGTCCTAAAGACGTTGGACCCCTGTGGGGGGCTAGGCTTTCTACCAAGGGGAGAGGGGCCCCCCTTGCTGCCCCAGATTAAGGTGTTCAATACAGAAGTGAAAGCCCACTAGCCATGGTCCAGAAGCAGAATTGAGAGAGAAAGCATAGAGAAAGGGAGAATCAAGAGAAAGACATCTTGTCAAGCTTCGAATCTGGGTCCCCAAGTTTATGGGACAGGGGGACCTCAAGGTGGACTCCCCGGGCTCATACTGCATAAGAGTCTCCACACACCAGCAGAGCATACAGCCTAAAAGAAAAAGTTAATCGACATCAGTGAAAATCAGGCAAATGTAGAACGCCACAACTTCAGTTGGCAAGACTGTAAAATGAAAAGTCCCTGAGATAGAACCCCCCCCCCCATAACTCAGGAAAACAACCAGATTTATACGGAACCGAGAAGCAGGGATTCTTTTGACGAAAGTTCATCTATCTCATTGACGGCGGTCTCTGGAACGATGTCGCGTCGGGCCTCCCTCGGGCTCCAGAGGGATGCCCGGCCAGTCCATGATCTCAATCCGCGGGATGCGGAGGGCCGCTGTGAAGGAATCAAAGTCCCAAGGGGAACGAAGAATATGCATTTGGCCATCATGTCGTACCTGCAGGCGGAACGGGAATCCCCAGCTGTAAGTGAGGTTGTGTGCACTAAGCAGATCCAGAAGTGGTCTTAGGGCTCGTCTCCTCTGAAGGGTGAGGCGAGATAGGTCCGGCAGGATCTGGAGCTTGACCTTTTGGAAGAGAGCTGAGGCGCCGTCTCTGAGCTTTTGCTGGATGGCCTCTTTTTGCACGTAGTGATGGATCCTGCAAATGACGTCCCGGGGACGGTTAGGGTCAGATGATCTGGGCCCCAAAGCTCTGTGAGCCCTATCCAGCTCTATCTCATTAGCAGGGGGAGCATCAAGAATTTTGTTAAACACCCGTTGTAGAACCCATGGGAGATCTCTGGAGTCTACCACCTCAGGAAGGCCTCGGATTCTGAGGTTATTGCGGCGGCCGCGATTCTCGACGTCATCTAATGCTTCTGTGAGATCCCTTGCTGTGGACGGGATCCCGACGTTTGCACTTCTGGACACTGGCTCGCAGGTAACAACCATACCCTATGTACTTTATAAGCGCTACTGGTCTGATGATGAACTCACCCCACAAGACTCCGGCCTTACTATCATTGCGGCCAATGAACTCCCCATTACCCAAGTGGGGTTCAAAGAGGTGACTCTGAAGGTGGGGCGAGTGGAGCTAGAGCATCAAGGACTAATTGTGGTGCAGAATGACCCTAGCGACCGTAACCCAAAAATGGTCCTAGGGACTAATGTTATTGAGAATTGTATGGGAGAAGTATTACATTTGCTGCAACAGCTGTCTGCAACTGCAGGAGTGGGTTGGCAGAGGGCGCTGCAACGTGAAATCCGGGCCCTCCTGCAGCGGCAACAAGTGAACTTGTCTGGTGGAGAGATTGGTGGTTTATGAGTGATGAATGTAGCGCCTCTAGTAGTGCCTCTGCGGAGTGAGATGATGATTTGGTGCAGGGCAGCAGTAGGTACCCGTGGACAGGATTACCCAACAGTGGAGTAGTGGAGCCTCTGCCGTCAGAGCCCTGGCCCACGGTATTGGCAGCCAAGGGAGTAATTGATGTCCGGAAGGGGAGAGTGCCCGTGAGGATGATGAATTGCTGAGAGGAAGAGGTTAAGCTACCCCGTTATGCCACCATTGCTAAGTTGTTCACAGTAGACACCCATGCCATCCAGACAACAGCTTCCACAATCACTGCATCCCAGTCGACCAGTGATAGTCAACCAGAGCAGCTAGAGGAGTGGTGTAGGAACTACATGTAGGCACTGACTCCACACCTACACACCACAAAGGGGTTTACAGGGTAATGCAGGAGTATAAGCAAGTCTTTAGTAAACACCCGTTAGACTTTGGGAGGATCAAGGGGGTCCAACACCATATTCCCACAGGTGCGCATCCACCCATCTAAGAGAGATATAGGCCCATTCCACCTGCACATTACCAATGCGCCAAGGACATGTTGAGGAGCATGAAGGAGGCAGGGGTCATCCGTGATAGCTGTAGCTCCTGGACCCCTCCATTGGTCCTAGTGAAAAAGAAGGACGGCACAATGAGGATGTGTGTGGATTACCGGAAGATCAACCAAATAACTCATAAAGATGCATACCCTCTTCCCCGTATTGAAGAATCCTTGGCTGCCTTGAGGACTGCAAATTACATTTCAACTCTTGACCTTACTAGCGGTTACTGGCAGGTGTCTGTGGCAGAGGAGGACCGGGAGAAGACCACTTTCGCTACCCCGATGGGTCTCTGCGAGTTCAACAGCATGCCCTTTGGGTTGTGTAATGCACCAGGAACCTTCCAGAGGCTGATGGAGTGCTGCTTGGGACATCGCAATTTTGAAACGGTCCTGCTATACTTGGACGATGTCATCGTCTACTCCAAGACGTTTGAAGCACACCTGGAACATCTTGGCGAAGTATTCGAGGCCCTCTCCAGGTATGGCATGAAACTGAAGCCATCCAAGTGCCATCTGCTGAAACCCAAAGTTCAATATCTCGGGCATGTGGTTAATGCAGAAGGTGTAGCACCGGATCCAGAGAAGATTACATCCATTCAGGTCTGGCCAAGACCTACCACTGTCAGAGAAGTGAGGCAATTCCTGGGCCTGATGGGCTATTACCGTCGCTTCATCAAAGGCTACACCAAGATGTCAGCTCCTATGCAAGATCTCCTGGTGGGGCAACCAAAGCATGGGAAGATCTCTAGTTCCCCATTCGTCTGGAATGAGGAACAGGAAGAATCCTTTCAACAGATGAAGTCAGCTCTGACCGGAGAAGAGATTCTGGCCTATCCCAACTACTGTCTTCCGTTTATCTTATACACTGATGCCAGTAACGTGGGCTTGGGTGCTGTCCTGTCTCAGATACAGAATGGCAAGGAGAAGGTAATAGCCTATGCAAGCAGGAAGCTCCGCCCCACGGAAAGGAATCCTGAGAATTATAGTTCCTTTAAGCTGGAGTTCCTGGCCCTCGTCTGGGCAGTGACCGAGAGGTTCAAGCATTACCTCGCTTCTGCAAAATTCACTGCATACACGGACAACAATCCCCTGACCCACCTTGACACAGCATAGCTTGGAGCCCTGGAACAACGCTGGGTAGCTCGGCTGGCGAACTACGATTTCACTATAAAATACAGTGCCAGCCAAAAGAATACCAATGCAGATGCGTTATCCAGGATGCCGCACTTACCTAACGACAGGGCGGATGAAGATGAGTTGGAAGAGATTGAATTGTCTGCGTTCCATCAACCTGACAGTCTGGAAGATACCAGACCATACAGTGGTCAGCAGAAGGCAGCCTTCAACCCATTGCTCCACCATGGGTGGCAAGAAGCTCAAGATAATGATCCGGCAGTCAGGCTGGTGAAGGAGATGATTTCCCAAGCTGATGCCAGATTGGGGCCCACTGCCCCAGCAGAAATCCAGAGGCTTTGGAAGGAGAGGAGCTGGCTGTATCTGCAACAAGGCTAACTGTATAGAGGACTCATTAACCCCAAGATGCATGAGAGGATCTGTCAGATTGTGGTGCCACAGACATACGTACCCGTGGTCCTAGAGGCTTATCATGATGGAGCTGGACACTTCCGCTGGAAGAAGTTGGAAATGCTGCTGAGAGAGCGCTTTTATTGGGCTGGGATGAGAGAATCCATTAAAGCATGGTGTAGGGATTGTGGTCCCTGCGTGCTAAGAAGAAAGGAAGGCACCAGCCAGAAAGCCCCGTTACAGCCAATTGTCACCCACCAGCTGCTGGAGCGCATTGCTCTGGATCATGTGAAGCTCACACCAAGCAGGAGCAGATATGCCTTTGCTCTCACGATAGTGGATCACTACTCAAGGTTCATGGGGTTGGTACCCGTCAAGGATCTGACAGCTCGCATGGCAGCAAGGGTCTTTCAGGCATATTTCTACCGGCCACACGGCTACCCAGAGAAGATGCTTACTGACCAAGGTCCTGCCTTTGAAGCCGAGATCTTTCAGGAGTTCTGCAGTTAGTATGGGTGCAAGAAAATCCGTACCACGCCATATCATGCCCAAACTAACGGGATGTGTGAGAAGATGAACCATTTGGTCTTCAACCTGCTCAAGACCTTACCCCTAGAAGAGTGGACCTGTGGCTTGAAAGACTGCTTGATCTTGTGGACATGTCTAACAACATCCCTAGCAGTTCCACCAAGTGTGCACCAGCGTACCTGATGAGGGCGAGGCCTGGAAGGTTGCCGGTGGATGTGGACATGGCTATAGAGGTTCCTGAGACCATTTCCCCAACCACGGACTGGGGTACAAAATGCCAGATGCAGTTACGGCAAATCCAAGAGTACCTGGAGAGGAATCTGAGCCAGAGCTGAAGATAGTGGAGGAAGGTCCTATTCCCACTCCAGGCACAGAGAAGGAAAAAGAGGTGATCCACACCATCATGGGAGACTTCCCAGCTGGTTGGCCCATGGAGAGTGGAGCGGTGATTGTTCCCGTTATAATGTTCCCACAATCCATGGAAGAAGATACAGAGCCAGAAGGGTCTATCAGTACCGCACCAACACCTGCACCCAGGGATGCACCAACACTTACACCACGCCCCCGTAGTCCCTACCAGCTGTGCCAGACCTTAGGAGTGAGGGACCCGTACATCACTCTATCCCACTGAACCTAGGTGAACCCGTCGGGCTAAGAAGGTCCACACACCCTAACCTAGGTCAGCCACCACTCAGGTACAGGGAAACTAGTCTGTAGTGAGTGGTGTCCATATGTTGTGTATATAAGCAAATGCCAATCAACCGTGTACCTAACCAAATTTTGTTAGAGTTAACCCCGTTTTTTGCCGTTTAATCATGGACCACGACCTCAGGACTGGTGAGGTCACCCCAAAAACATTCTTGGGGCTTGTAAATACCCCTACCTACTTTCTTGTTTATTTTTCACCACCTACACTGCCTCTGGAGAGGTAGATTGGAGGAAGGGCCTGCGGTGGAGTAGGCCGAGGCCCAGCCACTACTGAAACTGGTGGCTAACCTCCAGGCCAGGGGTCCCCCAGACTTGGGGCCCTTGAGATGGACTGCCGGTAAGGAACGTTTTACCTGGCCCGTGTACGAGTTACCCAAAACTCCTGTGGACTGGGGAAAAGGGGTGCCCACCATTCTTAGCAGTGGCACCATGGAACGAGGTTGTTTGGGTGGCGGGTGAAGAAAAACGGGAATGTATTTTTTTTATGTATGCAACATTGAAGAAATGTGCCTCCCATAAAGGGAAAAAATGTTTTACCCTGTTTTACTTTTTTCCCGTTTCTTTAGAAAAATAAACGTCAGTGGTCGGGCAGCCCGCAGACGGGCTGTATTCAACCAAGGGGGAATGTGATGCCCTGGCACCGCCAGGTGGTCACAGAAGGTACTACACCCCACACAACACCTTCCCACACCGGGTCCCATCAGACACAAAATCCTAGCCACCCCCCTCAGGGTGGGAAGGACACACTAGTGGGCAGGACCAAGTGGATTAGGAGCACCCACCTATAGGTCTTGAGGATCTGGGGGAGGAAACCAGTCAGTTGAAGTTTGAGTGCAGTCTACTTTGGAGTTCAAGTGTAGTGACAGTCTGAAACAGAGAGGAGTGAAGTGGGTCTGTCAGTGACAGTGACAGACTCTAGAGCAGTCATGGTGAACCTTTCACAGGCCGAGTGCCCAAACTGTAGCCCTAAACCCAATTTTTTTTCCTAAGTGCCAACCAATCCTATTATGTAAATAATTGATTGTAACCTTAAGCTGGGTTCACACTAAGCGACAGCGACAACGACGTCGCTGTTACGTCACCATTTTCTGTGACGTAACAGCGACCTTGTAAGTCGCTGTTATGATCGCTGCTTACTGTCAAACACAGCGACGCAGCAGCGATCATAACGTCGCTGTGCTTCATGTGCAGAGAGCAGAGAGCCGCGCTTAGCACTGGCTCCTTGCTCTCCTAGGTACAGTACACATCGGGTTAATTAACCCGATGTGTACTGCAGCTACATGTCACAGTGCAGAGAGCAGGGAGCCGCGCACACTGCTTAGCGCTGGCTCCTTGCTCTCCTTGCTACAGTATACATCGGGTTAATTACCCGATGTGTACTGCAGCCACATGTGCACAGAGCAGGAGCCGGCACTGGCAGCAAGGGCGGAGGCTGGTAACGAAGGTAAATATCGGGTAACCAGGGAAAGGTCTTCCCTTGGTTACCCGATGTTTACGCTGGTTACAGCTTACCGCAGCTGCCAGACGCCGGCTCCTGCTCCCTGCTCGCTTCATTTCGTCGCTCTCTCGCTGTCACACACAGCGATGTGTGTGTCACAGCGGGAGAGTGACGACCAAAAAATGAAGCTGGACATTCAGCAACGACCGGCGACCTCACAGCAGGGGCCAGGTCGTTGCTGGATGTCACACACAGCGACAGCGACGGGACGTCGCTGCAACGTCACAGAAAATGGTGACGTAGCAGCGACGTCGTTGTCGTTGTCGCTGTGTGTGACACCAGCTTAACCTTTGCAGTCTTCTCTTCTCAGCAGGGGGCATCACGCTCATTCGTGCTTACCACACATTGAAGCTGAGCCCCAGTCTTTTCCGGACACAGCAGTTGGATTGATCTTTCTGGAAAAAATTGCAGTATATTAGACATAGATTTTAGCATAGCATGCAATCAGAGGTCACCCTGTAATCCACATCTACATTTCAAAGTCTGAACATCTTGAAATCCCATGAAGACGTACGAGGTGCTCCCCTCCCCCTTCATTGTGTAGTTATGTCCCCCTTCCTGGCCACTTCCTGGTAAACATGTCCCCCATCCTGATATATATTTCCTACATTCTGGTATATTTGTCCCCATCATGGCCCATCCTGGTAAATATACCTCATCCTGGTAAATGTCCTCCATCCTGGTAAATGTACCCCATTCTGGCATGTTCCCCCATGCTGGTAAATGTACCCCATCCTGACATATTGCCCATCGTTGTAAATGTTCCCCCATCCCGGCATGTACCCCATTCCTGGTAAATGTCCTCCATCCTGGTAAATGTTCCCAATCCTGGTTAATTTACCCCCATCCAGGTAAATGTCCCCCTTCCTAGCATGTACCCCCATCCTGGTAAATGTCCACCTTCCTGGCATGTTCCCCTTCCTGGTAAATGTACCCTATCATGGCATGTTTCCTCCATCCTGGCATGTATGTTTTCCCCATCCTGGCATGCATGTTTCCTCCATCCTGGCATACATGTTTCCTCCATCCTGGCATGCATGTTTTCCCCATCCTGGCATGCATGTTTCCCCATCCTGGCATGCATGTTTCCCCATCCTGGCATGCATGTTTCCTCCATCTTGGCATGCATGTTTCCCCATCCTGCCATGCATGTTTCCTCCATCTTGGCATGCATGTTTCCCCATCCTGCCATGCATGTTTCCTCCATCTTGGCATGCAAGTTTCCCCCATCCCGCCATGCATGTTTGCTCCATCTTGGCATGCAAGTTTTCCATCCAGCCATGCATGTTTCCTCCATCCTGGCATGTATGTTTTCTCCATCCTGGCATGCATGTCTCCCCATCCTGCCATGCATGTTTCCTCCATCTTGGCATGCATGTTGCCCCATCCTGCCATGCATGTTTCCCCATCCTGCCATGCATGTTTCCCCATCCTGCCATGCATGTTTTCCCCATCCTGGAATGCATGTTTCCCCCCCCCATGCTGGCATGTATGTGTCCCCCCCAATGCTGTCATGTATGGGTCCCCCCCATGCTGGCATGTGTGTTTCTCCCCCACCCCATGCTATCATGTGTGTCCCCCCCTCCATGCTGGCATGTGTGTTCCTCCCCCCCATGCTGGCATGTGTGTTCTCCCCCCCATGCTGGCATGTGTGTTGTCCCCCACCCCATGCTGGCATGTGTGTTCTCCCCCACCCCATGCTGGCATGTGCATTCTCCCCCACCCCATGCTGGCATGTGCGTTCTCCCCCACCCCATGCTGGCATGTACGTTCTCCCCCACCACATGCTGGCATGTGCGTTCTCCCCCACCCCATGCTGGCGCTGGCACTGGCCCCCCCATCCCCACCTTGGCACAGCCGCACACGAGTTATAAAAAACAAAACACAACTCACCTTGTGAGGGTTGTCTCATCCGGGTGTGGGGCCTGAGTACACCCGGACACGGCAGCCAGCCACTGACACCTTGGTTTACCAACAGACTTGTGTGCAGTTATTCAACAATGAGTACACCAACACTCCTCGATCCAGCCCAGTGCGCCACCTCCGGCCTACATCACTCCCCGTGTTCTGGGCACTGAGCCCCGGGGCATCCACCCCTACCAACGGAGGGGTTAACATCCAGCTCCCATCCCATCGCCCCTGGGTGCCTCCCAACCGCAGCAGTGGTATTCCACATAACCACACACCGTGGGTGACGTCACGAAGTATCTACAGCAATCCCCGTACTTATACGTCCCTTTTTATTTGAGTGTCCTTGCGACCCCCGGGTCCGGAGACCCCTCGTGCCACTGCGGATCTGGATCCGAGCAGCCCAACTGCTTATTTGGGGGCGGCACAGGCTCACGACTCGAGAATTAAAAGTTGAAATTGAAATAGATATTGCAACAGAACCAAGATGACTACATAGATATGGGAACTGCAAGGAGCTTACTACAGAGGTAAGGGAGCAGAACCAAACTTACTACAGAGATAAGGGTGCTGTACTGAGCTTACTATAGAGATAAGGGTGCAGAACCAAGCTTACTACAGAGATAAGGGAGCAGAACTGAGCTTACTACAGAGATAAGGGAGCAGACCCGAGCTTACTACCAAGATATGGGTGCAGAAAAGAGCTTACTACAGAGATAAGGGTGCAGAACAGAGATTACTACAGAGATAAGGGAGCAAAACCAAGCTTACTACAGAGATAAGAGTGCAGAACCGAGCTTACTACAGAGATAAGGGAGCAGAACCAAGCTTACTACAGAGATAAGGGTGCAGAACCGAGCTTACTACAGAGATAAGGGTGCAGAACAGAGCTTACTACAGAGATAAGGGAGCAGAACCGAGCTTACTACAGAGATAAGGGAGCAGAACTGAGCTTACTACAGAAATAAGGGTGCAGAACCAAGCTTACTACAGAGATAAGGGAGCAGAACCGAGCTTACTACAGAGATAAGGGTGCAGAACGGAGCTTACTACAGAGATAAGGGAGCAGAACTGAGCTTACTACAGAAATAAGGGTGCAGAACCAAGCTTACTACAGAGATAAGGGTGCTGAACCAAGCCTACTACAGAGATAAGGGAGCAGAACCAAGCTTACTACAGAGATAAGGGAGCAGAACTGAGCTTACTACAGAGATAAGGGAGCAGAACCGAGATTACTACAGAGATAAGGGAGCAGAACCGAGCTTACTACAGAGATAAGGGTGCAGAACCGAGCTTACTACAGAGATAAGGGAGCAGAACTAAGCTTACTACAGCTCCATCAACAGACCCCCTCTTTTTTTCATGCTAAAGTTAGACCCAAATCAAAATTTTACCCTACAGGTAGCAAAGGTCACCACATCAAGACCTTTAGCGACCTTATACTGACAGATCTAAAAGAGGTTATGAATAGTAAAAGGTGCCTACAGCACAATCTTTCCAAGAAAGAGAGAATAGCATTAAAAAAATTTAAACGTAAATCAGGAGATTGTCATCAGATCTGCCGGTAAGGGAGGAGGCATAGTAATCCAAGACAGAGGGGAATATATAAGTGAAGCCCTAAGGATACTATCTGACCCTACCTACTATCATATAGTGGAATGGACTGATTATGAGATAGCCATGGTAGCCTATAAAGACATGATACAAAGAGCCATTGATAATAACATATTTGATCAGTCAGAAAGAAAGTTTTTGCAAATAAATAATTTTAATATGGCGTTCTTTTATGATTCAATAATTTTTATTAGGTTTTCAAAGTTTATACATAAAACAGTTCTAACAAAAACAATAAAACAGAATGTGCTGTATAGCATTACTTCATGCTATATCAAACAAATAATATACAGTAGACATATACAAAAGGAGAAACAAAACAAATAACATTGGTAAAAACTATGACATACAGTCAGATTAAAAATTTACAACGTATGATTTTCAAATAAAATATGTCAGGAGATGGATGTAAACAAATAATTTTCTTATTAAACTAATTGAATAAGTATCGTGTATTACGTTTATACAAGAATTAGAACTAGATTAGATTTAAAATTTTATGTATTGTTGTTAATAAAGTCAGTCCATGGGTCCCATTTTTTATGAAATCTGTTCCAAGAGTTATTAATTAGAGCATGCTTCTCTTCATAGAACTTATGAAGGGATATTTTTTCTATTAGATCGTAAATATCTGGAATTTTATTGGATTTCCAACGTGCTGCCAATTCGACTTTGGTAAGTAGAAGGATATGAATTACGATGGCCCTGTATTTTATGTTTATTGTATCCGAATCTATCAATAAGAGAGCTAATTGTGGGGTTAGACTTATTTTTGAGTGCATTATCAGATTTATTATTTTAGACACTTTCTGCTATAAGCTTCTGATTCTAGGACAGCTCCAAGAAATATGCACAATGTCACCTTTTGTATCGCAACCTCTCCTGCATGTTGGTTTTTGGCTTGGGAATATTTTAGCTCCTTTGTCCAGGTGAAATACTATCTGGTATAAATCTTATAATAAGCTTCATGTAATGTAGCGCAGATATTGGAAAGGTATGTGTTTTTAAGGACTTTATCCCATTGGACTTGGGTGAATTCTACTTTCAAGTCCTTTTCCCAACTGGATATGTGTATCAATTTTCTTGTGGTGAGTTCAGAATTGTAGGCATGATAGATGTTCTTATGACTCCATATTAGTTTATTATTTTTGTTGTTTATCAATTTAAGTATAAATTTGTTTATTTTACATTTGGGTTCTATAAGTTTCCGGATGGTTTTCCTTATTTCTAGGAAGAAATACAGATCTTTATCTGGTATATTATTTTGTAGTTTAAGTTGTAAGAATGAGGTGAAATTTGCACCATCGTATATATTTTTTATGTATTTTATCCCTGACTGGATCCATCTATCTACTGTCTCCGTATTGTTTGACAAATCTATATTTTTTATCTCTGTATTTTTAAAGACTTCAAAAGTCATTTTGTCTTTGGAGATTCTTGAAATCTTTTCCCAGGAAGTAAATGCAGCATTAACCCCTTCAGCCCCAAGCCTATTTTGACCCTAAAGACCAGGCCATTTATTGCAATTTTGACCAGTGTCACTTTATGAGGTTATAACTCTGGAACGCTTCAACGGATCCCGGTGATTCTGAGTTTGTTTTCTCGTGTCATATTGGGCTTCATGTTAGTGGTAAATTTAGGCCGATATTTTTTGCGTTTCTTTGTGAAAAAAACGGAAATTTCACGAAAATTTTGAAAATTTTGTAATTTTCAAACATTTTAATTTTTATGCTCTAAAACCAACGAGACATATGACACAAAATAATTAATAAATAACATTTCCCACATGTCTACTTTACATCAGAACAATTTGGGGGAAAAAAAAAAAATTAAGGAAGTTATAGAGGTTCAAAGTTTATGAGCAATTTCTCATTTTTACAACAAAATTTACAAAGCCACATTTTTTAGGGACCACATCACATTTGAAGTGATTTTGAGAGGTCTACATGACACAGAACACCCAAAAGTGACACCATTCCAAAAACAGCACCCCTCAGGCTACTCAAAACCACATTCAAGAAGGTTATTAACCCTTCAGGTGCTTCACAGTAACTAAAGCAATGTGGAAGGAAAAAATGAATATTTTACTTTTTGCAACAAAAATGTTAATTTAGCCTCAAATATTGCATATTCACAAGGGTAGTAGGATTAAATGAACCCCCAAAATTTGTTGGGCAATTTCTTCTGAGCACGCAGATACCTCATATGTGGTGAAAAAACACTGTTTGGGCGCACGACGGGACTCAGAAGGGAAGGAGCGCCATTTGACTTTTTGAACAGAAAATTAGCTAGAATCGTTAGCCGCACCATGTTGCGTTTGGAGAGCCCCTGAGGTGCCGAAACAGTGGAGCTCCCCCATATGTGGCCCCATTTTGGAAACTAGACACCTCATGGCATTTATCTAGATGTTTATTGAGCAATAGAGTTGAGCCGTGCAAATAAAAAAAAAAATTTTACCACAAAATTGTTACTTCAACCAGGTAGCTTTTTTTTCACAAGGGTATCAGGAAAAATTGCACCATAAAATGTATTGTGCAATTTCTCCTGAGTACACAGACACCTCATATGTGGTGGAAATCAAATGTTTGGGTTCACAGCAGGGCTCAGAATGCAAGGAGCGTCATTTGACTTTTCAAACGCAAAATTGTCTGGGATAATTAGCGTATTCCATGTTTTGTTTGGAGACTCCCTGAGGTGCCAAAACAGTGGAGCTCCCCCACATGTGACCCCATTTTGGAAACTAGACCCCCATGGCATAGAAAAAAAAATAGGGCGCACGCACAAATGTTCTGCAAAAAAGGGGGGGGGACTAGGTGGGATGGAAAAAAGAAGTCCTGTCCAAAGTCGAGTACGACTGCAGGACGATTGCTGATCAGGCACCTAATTGTACATGTTTTGTTTTGTTTTTTTTATTTGGGGTGCACAAAAAAAGCAAAAACTAGAGCAACAATTATGTACCTGATCAGCCAATCACGTAGCTGATCAGCACTTGGCGGCAGGCAGGTGGGGGAGGAGGGGGGGGAGGGAGTGGGAGATGCGATTGGGGATAGTTAGAAAAGAGCCACGAACAATACTTACAGGATGGATCAGAACAGCGGCAGATTGACGGGCGGCAGATTGGGCGGCAGCAGATGGGGGGGCAGCGGCATATAAAGGGAGCATCTGTGAATGTGAGACGGCGGCAGCTGGGATAGGGTGGGGGCAGATGGGAGAGGGCGCAGTGAATGCAGGAGCGGCAGAGGATGGGGGAAGGGGAGTGGGAGGTGAGATTGGGGATAGTTACCCTACAGGATGGATCTAGGCAGCAGGATGACAGGAGATGAAGGAGGCAGCAGATCGGGGAGGGTGAGAGGTGGGAGAGGGAGCGCAGCGCAGATCACGGGGGAGACAGGTGAGCAGAGCACAGATCACGGGGGTGAGAGGTGAGAGAGCGCAGATCACGGGGAGACAGGTGAGCAGAGCGCAGATCATGGGGGTGAGAGGTGGAGGGAGAGTGGACAGCAGATCACAGGGGTGACAGGTGAGGGAGCACAGATCACGGGGGTGACAGGTGAGGGAGCACAGATCACGGGGGTGACAGGTGAGGGAGCACAGATCACGGGGGTGACAGGTGAGGGAGCACAGATCACGGGGGTGACAGGTGAGGGAGCACAGATCACGGGGGTGACAGGTGAGAGAGCACAGATCACGGGGGTGACAGGTGAGGGAGCACAGATCACGGCGGTGACAGGTGAGGGAGCACAGATCACGGCGGTGACAGGTGAGGGAGCACAGATCACGGGGGTGACAGGTGAGGGAGCACAGATCACGGCGGTGACAGGTGAGGGAGCACAGATCACGGGGGTGACAGGTGAGGGAGCACACATCACGGGGTGACAGGTGAGGGAGCACACATCACAGGGGTGACAGGTGAGGGAGCAAACATCACGGGGGTGACAGGTGAGGGAGCACAGATCACGGCGGTGACAGGTGAGGGAGCACAGATCACGGGGGTGACAGGTGAGGGAGCACAGATCACGGGGGTGACAGGTGAGGGTGCACAGATCACGGTGGTGACAGAGGAGGGAGCGCACATCACGGGGGTGACAGGGGAGGGAGCGCACATCACGGGGATGACAGGGGAGGGAGCGCACATCACGGGGGTGACAGGGGAGGGAGCGCACATCACGGGGGTGACAGGGGGGGAGCACACATCACGGGGGTGACAGAGGAGGGAGCACACATCACGGCGGTGACAGGTGTGGGAGCACACATCACGTCGGTGACAGGTGAGGGAGCACAGATCACGGGGGTGACAGGGGAGGGAGCACACATCACGGGGGTGACAGGGGAGGGAGCACACATCACGGCGGTGACAGGTGTGGGAGCACACATCACGGCGGTGACAGGTGTGGGAGCACACATCACGGCGGTGACAGGTGAGGGAGCACACATCACGGGGATGACAGGGGAGGGAGCACACATCACGGTGGTGACAGGTGTGGGAGCACACATCACGGGGGTGACAGGTGAGGGAGCACACATCACGGGGGTGACAGGGGAGGGAGCACACATCACGGCGGTGACAGGTGAGGGAGCACACATCACGGGGGTGACAGGGGAGGGAGCACAGATCACGGGGGTGACGGGAGGGGGCGGGTAGCTGACCACGGGGGTGAGAGATGGGGGGAGCGTACAGCACATCACGTAGGGGAGGGGGCGAGCAGCACATAACGTAGGGGAGGGGGCGAGCAGCACATCACGGAGGGGAGGGGCGGGCACCGATCATGAGGAGGAGGGGCCGGACAGCAGATCGGAGGGAGCGGTGGCACTATGACAGATGGAGGAGGACAGGGATCGCGCAGCACATCACGGAGGTGAGGGGGCGGGCACCGATCACGAGGGGTGAGGGGCCGGGCAGCAGATCGGGGGGAGCGGTGGCACTGTGGCAGATGGAGGGCGGCGGCAGCGGATCGGGAGGTGTGGGGGTGAGGGTGCGGCCAGCAGATACGAGGGGTGGGGGTGCGGGCAGGAGATCGGGGAGATAGGTGGCAGATCGTGGAGGGCAGCGGATCGGGAGGCTTTTCGACGGTTTCATACAGTGCAATGGCAGCGCGGCAACTTCCGGGTCCCATACTCCGGTCTCATAATAGCATGGGACCGGAGCTTGTCGCCCTGCCATTGCACTGTGTACACTCACTGTGCTGGCGTGCTGCAAGGACGACAAGTGAAGCTGATGGGGGCGGTCACCGGCAACAGGTCCACTGTGATTGGAGAAATCGGTCACAAGGCCAATCTTTCCAATCAGAGCTACTGGAGCTGGGGGAGGGTGATCCAGTGAGGTCACCCAGCTCCAGCCAATGGCCAGTGCTACAGCTGCACTGGCCAGGGCTGGATTTCAATGTTTCAGTCACTTTAAATGGTTGGAACATTACAGTGGCTGTGATTGGTTAAGCGGCGTTCTTCAGCCAATCACAGCCTCCGTAGGTCCGGGGAGGAGGCACCACCCCTCCTGAGGTCAGGAACAGGTCCCCTCCTCCCCGAATCTGCGGTTTATGTTAACATATTGCAGTCACCGGAGGCTCCGGTGCCGCGATTCCGCCATGACGGAAAGATCCGTCCTTGGTCGTTAAGGCCCAGGGCACAAGGACGGATCTTTCTGTCCATGGTCGTGAAGGGGTTAATAGTGCTGCTATCATAGGTATTGGATTTTCGGCCTCCAGAGCTTAGTAACTGTTCCAATAAAGGAGAGCGGAAAGAATTATTTCCTAATAATATTAGTTCCAGGTTAACCCAAGTTGGAGTATTTTTATTTTTTAATAACCAATTGTTGGTTTGTTTTAATAAATTTGAGTAATAATATGCTTGTATATTAGGAAGGCCATATCCTCCATTAATTTTATTTTTAATAATGTATTTTTGGCCACCCTTGCTTTACTATTATTCCAGACATATTTGTTGATCGATTTTTGCAATTTCACTAGGAATTCGTCTGGGATGATGATAGGTAGACATCTAATTGTATATAAAATTTTGGGTAGAATAAACATCTTAGCTACCAATATTCTACCAAGCCATGTCGTTTCGGTTTTGTTGTATGTTGCAAAGTCTTTTTCAATCTGAGTTGTGAGTTTATTCATGTTGAGGATTAAGGTGCTTTTAATATCTTTTGTGAAAGTAATACCTAAGTATTCAATAGCGTCTGTAACCCATTCATAATTAACATTATTTCTAAGATTTTCTTGTGCTGTTGGGATGAGGTTAAGAGCTAGCATTTTTGACTTTTTCTCATTAATTTTAAAGTTTGAAACAATGGAGAATTCTTTCAAAATGTTGTTGGTCTCCTTGATGGAGTTTAATGGGTCGCTAAGAGTCATAATTACACCGTCCGCAAAAAGACTTATTTTAAAGTTTTCTTTGCCTATGGAAATACCTTTAATTTTTTCATTTGACCTGATACATTCTGCCAAAGGTTCCATAATAAGGGCAAAAAGTAGCGGTGATAATGGACATCCCTGCCGAGTTCCATTGGTTATCATAAAAGATTTCGAAGAGTGGTTGTCTGATTTAATTGTGACTGAGGGGCAGGAATATAGCGCCATGATGGAGTTAATGGATGTGTTGTCAAAGCCAAATTTTTTCAGGGTGTTTTCCAAGAATTCCCACCCCACTCTATCAAATGCTTTCTCAGCGTCAAGTGATAAAAGTAGGGTGGGTGTTCTAGATTTTTTAGCGTATTCAAGAATGTTTAGTAATCTTCTAGTACCGTCTGATGGTTGTCTATTTTTAACAAATCCTAATTGGTCTTGATGGATCAATGATGAGAGAATTTCTTTTAATCTTTCGGCTAATATTTTTGAATAAATTTTTACATCTGTATTAATTAGAGAGATGGGTCTATAACTAGTCAATAATTCAGGGTCACTATTTGGTTTAGGGATGAGGGTTATATTTGCCTGGAGCATTTCTGCAGGGAATTCTCTGGTGGAAGCTGCGTGATTAAAAATTATACAGAGGTGAGGTACAAGTAATTGGGAAAAAGTCTTGTAAAATTCATTAGAAAACCCATCTGGCCCTGGGGACTTGTTTATTTTTAGGTTTTTAATTGTTTGTAAAATTTTGGAGTCGGTAAATGGACGATTTAAAATATTTAGTTGATGCTCATTTAGTTTAAGAAGATGGATTTTGTCCAAGAAGTTATTCATTTTGTTGAGGTTATCATTCTGGTCAGAAGGAGTGGAATTGAGGTTATATAGTTTTTTTAAATTACTCACAAATGCTTCTACGATGTCTTTTGGATGGGTATAATAATGGCCATCTGGGTGTTTTATCTTGTGTATCCTATTCCTAATTCTTTTTTGTTTAATTCTACGTGCCATATATTTAGTTGGTTTGTTAACTGATCTATAATGGTTTGTATTTAATATTCTCACATATTTATCATAGTCAGCCAGAAGTAAGTCTCTCAGTTGTATACGCAATTTTATAATGTTGACATGTATTTGTTGGCTGGGCTGGTGTAGTCTTTGCTGTTCTTTTTCTTTTTCTTTTATTTTTTCTTGTATTTTAGACAGATCTGAATTCCTTTGTTTTTTCAGTCTTGAAGAAATTTGAATCAATGCCTCTTTGTACCGCCTTGTTGGCATTCCAAACTGAAAAAGGATTCATAGTTTCTGAGGCGTTTTCGGAGAAATAATTTTTTAAAGATTTTTCAATTTCTTGTTGAAAGTTTGGGTGTTGGAAAATTGCTGGGTTATTTTTCCAGGTGAAATTTAATCTGTCTGGGGGGCCTACTTTAATTGTGCAGAATAAGGGAGAGTGGTCTGAGAAAGTTTTATCCTTAATTTCTATTTTAGTTAGTCTGGAGATTGAAAGGGATTCAGTTAAAAGTAAATCTATTCTAGAAAAGGTTTTGTGGGCTGATGAGTAGAAGGTATATTCCTTAGATGTGGTGTTAAGACATCTGAAGGTGTCCAACAGTTTATGAATTTGAAGCCATTTATATAATGATGGGTGATGTTGTCTTGGATTTGCTGTTGAGTCCATCTTAATATCAGGTATCAAGTTAAAATCGCCTATTAAAAAGAGATCTCCTTGTTTGTGCTTCTGAATTTTTTCCATTAGATTATTTAGGAAAGTAATCTGGCCACTGTTTGGGGCATATACATTTACGATAGTACATAGGTGGTCATTAATTTTACCAATAAGGATAAGGTACCGTCCTTCAGGGTCTTGTATTTCAGATATCAAGGAGAACCTAGTTGAGTTACTGATTATCGCAATAACTCCTGCTTTCTTTTTTTCATTAAGGGCTTTGAAAATATTAGTATAATTCTTATTTACAAATTTAGGGTGATTGTTTCTGGCCAATCTTGTTTCTTGAAGACAGATTATATTTGCTTTACAATTTTTGATTTCCTTCCAAATCATGAATCTTCTATTAGGGCTGTTCATACCTTTAACATTTAGTGATAGAATGTTTATGTCCATTTTGGGTTACAGTTGTTTTGGGGTTTAATTATATTTACATGTTATCCATTAAGTGTTGAAATGGGTTACCAAGGTTTTTAGCTGACCTAATATAAAAGATAAATTTCTGTATTGTATACCAATACTAGTACAATGCGAACGCTTAACAAAACTGCTACAGTTAATTTGTAAATATCTGTAAACAAACAGTAATTTTCTAAAGTATCTTACTTCAGATACTTTATTCAAAATTTAAGGGTTCTTAATTCTGTATCTTGTCGTTCAGTGTCTTTACCTATAAGATACTCAAATAACAGAAAAACAAGAAAAAAAATATTGTTCCAACAAAATAAATCTCTGGGAATTGCCTTTTGTCAGACACTTCCCTCTTGAGGCACTAGTCTATTGCTGTAAAGACTTTAATATAGTACTTTATCTCCAAGTACTAATTGTAGTTTTGTGAAAAATAAAAGGTTATATATAAAATGAAACAACAAATTATGTTACCGTGAGTCACTCATCATGTGAAAATTGGGAAAGACATGTATAACGTTTGCATTATAACCATAACATGAATAGATAAGCTTGTATTATATTTTTAAAGCACAAGATCTCTTGATGAGAAAATAACAGGCCCATCAAAATAAATCAAAGAATTTTTTCAGGGCCAAGTCTATGTTGGTCTACATCGTGGATCTGAGTGAGGGGCTTCTCGTTCCTCAAGGGAGCTGACAAAGCGGTGGTCATCTTCAGGAATTGTAATGGGTACTATTTTCCCTCTGAATGAGATCAATAATTTAGTGGGAAAGACCCATCTGTACTGGATTCCATTATCCTGGCAGAAGCTAGTGGTTAAATTGAAAGATTTGCGCATTGCCATGGTCTCTTTGGAGAGGTCAGTGAATACTCTTATTAGCTCAAAGGGCTTCGGGAGATTTTTCATTTTTCTTAATTTTTGCATAAACTCCTCCTTTATATGGTGTGAGATAGCGGGGCCATTGATACGTGACGGACGGTACGTATCTCCCAGAATGCGCACAGAAACATATTAGAGCCCTACATAGTGGTCAGTCCGGAAACCTCCAGGCCGGGTTATGCAGGTGGCTCATGTCCACAGTTCTCATTTAAAAGCTCTTTGTAAAGGCCTGGGTGGGGCAGAGCGTGTTGTGTAAGCTGCAGAGCAGGAAACTGAAGAGAGTTCAGGCCTGTGTGGAACTATAACACAGGTCTGTGGACCCCCGGGAATAGCAAAACGGAATATAGTAAGACCGTCTCCTACGGCAAGCCGTGCCTGTGTGACGGGGAACCATATGGACTGTGAGTACCCGGCTGTGTTCCGGATGACTTTTCCTGTACAGCAACGACAATAAAACTGTTTGGATCAGACTGTTTTGGGTCACTGCCTCATTGTCGTCCTGGGGTACCCCCACCCCGCTACATTATGTTGGAGAATGCGGGCATCGATCCCGCTACCTCTCACACCCCAGAACTCCTACTTCGACCTCAGCTGGGAGGATGCCCTGGACTACAAGAAATTGAAAGGTGAGATCCTTGCACATCTGGGGGTCAATACCTACGTGAGGGCTCAGCGAGTGTTTTCATGGGCCTATGTGGAGACCTGTCCAGCCAGGTCTCAGGCATATGACTTACTACAACTGGTTAAAAAGTGGTTACAGCCGGAGGTGTTGTCTCCAGCCCAGATGGTGGAAAGGGTGGTGGTCGACCGGTTGGTGTGGACTTTGCCAGTCGCTATTCAACGTTGGGTGGGGCAAGGAGACCCGGGTAACCTGGACCAGGTGGTGAGTTTAGTTGAGCGATATACCGCCACACAGGACTTTATACGAGACTCTGCCACAGTGCGTCAAGCCCGGCGGCCACAGGACCCTGGCCGAGAGACACGTACGGCACTGGTGAACAACAAAAACAAAGCCCATATTGAGGGGGCAACCCACACTGAGAGCGGCAAAAGACTAGTTCCCCCAGGAATAGTAATAAAAACTGGTGGGGCCACCGCTATGAAGTGCTGGAGATGTCAAGGGCCCGGCCATATCGCCGCTTATTGCCCGTTGATTACGGAGTCCATGGATTGTGGGTACACCCGCCGAATGTCTATGTATGCTAATACGGTGTATGCTGCACGCCCTATTCTTGAACCTCCTCTATGTCATGTGTATGTAAATGGACATCGGGCAGAGGCCCTTTTGGACTCAGGCAGTATAGTGACCCTCGTTCATGGGTCGCTGATCTCGGGGTCGGAGTCCACGGAGAGGGAGGTTGGGATTGTGTGTATACATGGTGAACTCCGCAAATATCCAACAGCAGAGGTATGCCTCTCCACTTCGTGCGGGGACGTGACGCATGTGGTAGGAGTGGTGAAAACCCTACCATATGGGGTAGTAATGGGAAGGGATTTTCCGTTGTTTTGGTACCTGGGGGATAGAAATAATACCTTTTCCAAAGCAAAAATAAATCTGGGTGCGGAGCCCGATGATCCCGAGTCGGTGATACCTGCTGTAGGGATCGCCGACCTTGGGACAGGGGGAGACCCTGACAGGGGTCCACTAGAGGTGTTGGCAGGGGAAAGTGAAGAGACTGTAGCGATCCCGGAGCTGGAAACATCCCGGGAGGACTTCAGGATGGCCCTGCTAAGGGATCCTACTCTCTCCCAGGCGTGGGAGAATGTAAAAGAGGTGAATGGGGTGGCCCAACAACCAGGGGCAGAAGTTGTCTTTCCCCGCATGGCGGTTTATAATGATTTACTCTACTGAATAGACAAAAGCAGGGAAGAGATAGTAGAACAACTGGTCGTGCCACAAACCCATCGTCAGGCAGTGCTTAACATGGCTCACACACACCCCCTGGGGGGACACTTAGGGGCTACCAAGACACAAGAGCGTATTTTACGGAGGTTCTTTTGGCCAGGAGTGTACGCAGATGTACGGAAATTCTGTGAATCCTGCCCGGACTGCCAACTGACCTCGCCCATTGCGAGTTTCCGGAGTCCATTGGTGCCTCTTCCAATTATAGAGGAACCTTTTGAACGGATCGCAATGGATCTGGTAGGGCCCCTGGTAAAATCCGCACGCGGTCACCAACACATATTGGTGGTTGTGGATTACGCCACACGCTATCCAGAGGCCATTCCGCTGCGCCATACCTCCGCGAAGCTTATTGCTCGGGAGTTATTTGCCATATTTTGTCGTCTTGGGTTACCAAAGGAGATCCTTACTGACCAGGGGACCCTGTTTATGTCCAAGGTGACAAAAGAATTATGTAAACTGTTGAAAATAAAGCACCTGCGCACATCGGTGTACCATCCGCAAACCGATGGGCTGGTCGAGCGGTGCAACAAAACCCTTAAGTCCATGCTTAAAAAAGTGGTTGCCAAGGACTGGGACATGCTGTTGCCCTATCTTATGTTTGCGCTCCGAGAGGTGCCGCAGGCATCCACGGGTTTTTCGCCATTCGAGTTGCTTTATGGCAGACACCCTAGGGGCTTGCTGGACGTAGCCAAGGAAACATGGGAACAGGAGCCCACCCCATATAAAAGTGTGATTGAACATGTGGCTCTAATGCAAGACCGCATCGCAGCGGTTTTGCCTATTGTAAAAGAACATCTAACGAGGGCACAAGGGGCGCAAAGGCGCACTTATAACACACGAGCCACCATCAGATCTTTTGATGTAGGGGATCGGGTCTTGGTTTTGGTGCCCACGGCCGAGAGTAAACTGTTGGCCAAATGGCAGGGGCCGTGTGAGGTTCGGGAAAAGGTGGGGGAGGTGAACTACCGAATATACCAGCCGGGGAGGAGGAAGCCGGAACAACTGTATCATATTAACTTGCTTAAAGCCTGGAAAGACCGTGACTGTATGGTGACGGGAGTAACACCGGTGGGTCCTGGAGGGAACCTGTAGTGCCACCCATCCTGGGAACAGAAGGGAGTGTACACTTAGGCGACACCCTCACTAAACTGCAGCGTCGGGAGGTTCGGAAGTTGGTACAGCAGAACTCGGATGTGTTTTCCGAGATACCCGGCCGTACTTCGGTTATCCAACATGACATTGTCACCGAGCCTCGAGTAAAGGTGCGTATTAAACCGTACCGAGTGCCTGAGGCCCGGAGACAAGCCATTGCAGCAGAGGTGAAACAGATGGTTACCCTAGGGGTGATCGAGGAATCAAAGAGTGACTGGGCTAGTCCCATTGTGCTGATTCCAAAACCCGACGGATCGCTACGTTTCTGCAATGACTTCCGGAGATTGAATGAGGTTTCCAAGTTTGACCTTTACCCTATGCCCCGGGTGGACGAACTTATTGAACGGTTGGGAAAGGCTCAATATTTCACGACGCTTGACCTTACCAAAGGCTATTGGCAGGTGCCGCTGACAGAGTCAGCCAAGGAAAAAACGGCCTTTATTACACCAGAGGGGCTCTATCACTATGTTGTCTTGCCTTTTGGTTTACATGGAGCCCCGGCTACTTTCCAAAGACTGATGGACATAGTGTTGGAACCCCATCAGAAGTACGCATCCGCCTATCTAGACGACATAATTACACACAACCATGGATGTCAATGGACACCCACATATACGAGTGACACGAAAGACAGTAAAAAAGACACCTTTATTAATATTGATTAAAAAAGTTTAAAACAGACAAAAGGTACCGTAAACAGAGAGGGACACAGTCAGGAAAAGTTACCAAAGATTAATGGTTTTTCAGGTGACCAAAATTATACACCTGCACCGGCATACCTGTTAGACTAATTGCAATATCCTGCGCTGCTCATTGGTTATAATGAATCACTACTGAATTGCTGTGCAGATGGAATTCCACCAACCTGCAGAGCATATGTGTGAATATTGATCAACAACCATGTGCAGAACACAGAGTGCAGCAATAAAGTATTCCACCTGCAGTGAAGATCCACTTACTGCCCCTCACCCATCCAGATCCACACATTGTCCGTGCATGGCATATATATGAATCATGCCAATATCAGTCACACCCCTAAGTGGGGCAACCTTCCAAGTTGGAACTGTCTATGCGATATAACGTTCACCAAAACAAGTAAGGTGAACAAAAATACAGCTTAATAAAGCATAATACATGCCAGGCACAAGCAACTGAGTAGATACCAAGGGGGGAAGGGGGAGTGGTAATGCAGGCAGACTTAAACAGGCAAGACGGTAAATAACAGGTACATTGAAAATGGAAATAACAAATTACATCACCTGAAAATATCCTGCCGCGGCCCTCACACTCCGACACGTGTTTCGCAGTTGCTTTAGGACATGAGGTTGGTAACTATCTAGACGACATCATCATCTTCAGTTCCGATTGGCAGACCCACTTGTCCCAGGTCCAGGCCGTCGTTAACTCCCTGCGGGCGGCAGGGTTGACTGCAAACCCAAAGAAATGTGCAATCGGTCAGGAGGAAGCCCGCTATTTGGGGTACGTGATTGGCCGCGGGGTGATCAAACCTCAAGTAAATAAAATAGAGGCCATCCAAAAGTGGCCCAGACCAGTGTCCACTAAACAGGTGAGAGCGTTCCTCGGCATTGTCGGGTATTACCGGCGGTTTATACCGGACTTTGCTGGGAGAACAGCAGCTTTGACCGATCTGCTGAAGGGGAAAAAGGCGGCTATGGTACGCTGGACCCCTCAGGCTGAGGAAGCGTTTCAGTCCATGAAGACTGCCTTGTGTGGTCAACCTGTCCTCATTAGCCCCGATTTCGGTAACACCTTCCTGGTACAAACAGATGCCTCCGAGGTGGGTCTGGGTGCCGTACTCTCGCAAGAGGTGAACGGAACTGAGAATCTGGTTACCTATTTGAGCCGGAAACTGCCCCGGCAGAAAAGAATTATAGCGTAGTGGAGAAGGAGTGCTTGGCTATTAAATGGGCCTTGGAGTCCCTGCGCTATTATTTGCTCGGGCGACAGTTTCGGTTGGTAACGGACCACGCGCCCCTCGTCTGGATGAGAAATGCAAAGGAACGGAATGCCCAGGTCACCCGCTGGTTCCTGTCCCTTCAGAATTTCAGTTTTACGGTAGAACATCGGGCCGGTTCGTCCCAGGGCAATGCCGATGCCGTGTCTCGGGCGGCCTGTTTGGGTGCGTCCGTTCATCCCCTCGGGTTTGAACGGAGGGGGGGGGTATGTGAGATAGCGGGGCCATTGATATGTGACGGACGGTACGTATCTCCCAGAATGCGCACAGAAACATATTAGAGCCCTACATAGTGGTCAGTCCGGAAACCTCCAGGCCGGGTTATGCAGGTGGCTCATGTCCACAGTTCTCATTTAAAAGCTCTTTGTAAAGGCCTGGGTGGGGCAGAGCGTGTTGTGTAAGCTGCAGAGCAGGAAACTGAAGAGAGTTCAGGCCTGTGTGGAACTATAACACAGGTCTGTGGACCCCCGGGAATAGCAAAACGGAATATAGTAAGACCGTCTCCTACGGCAAGCCGTGCCTGTGTGACGGGGAACCATATGGACTGTGAGTACCCGGCTGTGTTCCGGATGACTTTTCCTGTACAGCAAGGACAATAAAACTGTTTGGATCAGACTGTTTTGGGTCACTGCCTCATTGTCGTCCTGGGGGACCCCCACCCCGCTACAATGGAAAAAATGGATTCTTGCTATGGTATCCCTTGGAGTTTCCTCGGAAATATGTCTGGGTCTCGGGAGTCTGTGTATTCTGTCGATAATAAGTTCTAATTCTTTAACAGAAGGTAATACAGCACATATGATGCTTTTCAAGAATTCGGAAAGTCCTTTCGGGGGTACGGATTCTGGGATGCCTCTTATCTTGACATTGTTTCTACGATTTCGATCTTCCATATCCGCAATCTTGGCTCTTAATTGGCGGATTTCGTTCTTCATTGTTGCTTGCTCCAAGTCTACTGATTGGCTGTTATCCTCAATTTTTTTTATTCTATCTTCATGCTCTGAGAACCTGTTGTTGTTAGAGTCAATGCTGGCTTGCAAAAGCTTGTTTTGATTCTGAAACAGAATATTACATTTTTCGAACATTGTTGCCATTGCGCTTTTCACAAAATTTTCATAGGCGTTTTTATCAGACGAAGCGATATCCTCAAAGTTGATGACATGATTTATTGTATTGCCATTATTATCGTCTGAATGTTCCATTCTAATCTTGTTTTTTGCTGGACTCTGTGTTGGGGATGACTCCGAATCTGATTTATATTCGCCATCCGAATGGGGGTTAGCTATCCTTGATCTGTCCGAATCGGGTTCCTTTCTTTTTTGAGTTTGGTATGTGATGTCCATTGTGCTATCTTCTAAATCTCTTTAGAGCAGGAAAATCACTGTCTGTATAGGGAGAAACTGAGACGGCCTTGATATGTTGAGACACATTGGGAGAGCTAATGCTTCTTGCAGTGTCATGGAGTTGAGTGACTAGTGATACCAGTTTTATCTCCTTTTGTGGTGCAGATTTGCTGCTTGATTGTGCAGATGGTTTCAGTGGGGATTTAGTAGTGTTCTATTTGGTTTGTTGTGTACTTCTTTCCATTTTGCTATTTGTAGTTGGAGTTGGTTTTGACATTTTGTGCTGGTGTAATTACAGTTATAGTATTTGACTACTGTTAGCAATGTTTATTTTAGTCTTGACGGTTCAGTAGCTGAGACCTCTGATTAACTTCAACCTTATGGGAATATGCAGAAATGTCTGTTATTTGTTAATCTTACAAGGAATATGCACTTGTCAGGGCTTTGTTGTTGAATAGGCTATAGACAAGCTGTTTAGGGATCCTGCAGCTCTCCTTGGGTAGTTGTTTTTAACTGAAGTCTGTTATTGATCTTTGTTTATGCTGGTTTGCTGATGCTCACAAATAGTTGGCAGCAAGACCTTTGTCACAGTAGGGTATTATACAGTGAGTTGCAGGCTGAATGCTGCACAGGGTTGCTTTGCAGTACAATAAGTTTTAAAAGCAGTTGTATAGTTTATTATATAGGAGAATCTCCTATTTACAGGGTGATATAAAGTCAGGGCCGCCCTACCTTCACCACTTAAGCTGGTGTCACACACAGCGACAACGACAACGACGTCGCTGCTACGTCACCATTTTCTGTGACGTTGCAGCGACATCCCGTCGCTGTCGCTGTGTGTGACATCCAGCAACGACCTGGCCCCTGCTGTGAGGTCGCCGGTCGTTGCTGAATGTCCAGCTTCATTTTTTGGTCGTCACTCTCCCGCTGTGACACACACATCGCTGTGTGTGACAGCGAGAGAGCGACGAAATGAAGCGAGCAGGAGCCGGCGTCTGGCAGCTGCGGTAAGCTGTAACCAGCGTAAACATCGGGTAACCAAGGGAAGACCTTTCCCTGGTTACCCGATATTTACCTTCGTTACCAGCCTCCGCTCTTGCTGCCAGTGCCGGCTCCTGCTCTGTGCACATGTGGCTGCAGTACACATCAGGTAATTAACCCGATGTATACTGTAGCAAGGAGAGCAAGGAGCCAGCGCTAAGCAGTGCGCGCGGCTCCCTGCTCTCTGCACTGTGACATGTAGCTGCAGCACACATCGGGTTAATTAACCCGATGTGTACTGTACCTAGGAGAGCAAGGAGCCAGCGCTAAGCGCGACTCCCTGCTCTCTGCACATGTAGCACAGCGACGTTATGATCGCTGCTGCTTCTGCTGTGTTTGGCAGCTAAGCAGCGATCATAACAGCGACTTACAAGGTCGCTGTTACGTCACCGAAAATGGTGATGTAACAGCGACGTCGTTGTCGCTGTCGCTTAGTGTGAACCCAGCTTTAGTGGCTTGTTGATTTATTTGTTAATCCCTTTCAAAGATAAAGTTCAGCTCCAGCAAGAATAAAGCTGGGTTTACACACTGCAACATCGCAAAGGACATCGCTGTAACGTCACCAGTTTTGTGACGTAACAGCGACCTCCCTAAGTCTCTGTTGAGTCGCTGGTGAGCTGTCAAACAGGCAAACCTGGCCAACAAGGCAACAGCGATCCGGACCTGCAGAGCGACCTAGCTGGTTGTTGGGGACGTTGATAAGCAGCTTTTTGAAAGGGAAGTTGCTAACAAAGTCGCTGCAAAGTCTTTCACACACTGAAACTTTCTAGCGATGCATGCTGCACAGCGGGAAACAAAGGACCTAGGAATGGTCCTGAATGATTTGTAGCGATCAGCAACTTCACAGCAGGGGCCAGGTCGCTGATGTGTTTCACACACTGCAACATCGCAAACGACATCGCTATTGCGTCACAAAACCGGTGACGTTACAGCGATGTCGTTTGAGATGTTGCAGTGTGTAAACCCAGCTTAAGCAACTTCACCACAGGGGTTAATTAGCATATGCAATGCTGCAGAGATTCTGGCCCTTGCAGTTTGAGAGAAGTGGTGGAGGGGGAGAAATGGAGCTGCGGGGAAAAGGCTCCTGCTCAGCCCAGTTATGTCTCCCACTGTGTTAACAGTTATATCCCCTGAATCAGGCCTAGTGTGATAAATTGTGCCCCCCTGGCCCAGGTTTATATGCACTCACCAGTGCTTGTTCTGTGTCCACTGTTCCTCGGGCCTTCTGTGCTGTGATAGTGCCTGCTATATTCTGTGATATCTCAGGCTAGGAGAGCCCGATTTAGATAATTTTGGTACCGAAATGATCCAGAGAAAGTCCTCTTGTGCACTGTGTTGTTCAATAAATGCTAAGGTCCATCCAAGTTGCTGTATTTTGTAGCTTTGTTGAGTGAAACACAGAGCAGAGTATTTTCACTTCCTCATCACTCTGCAGCCGGCCACGCCCATTAATCAATATGGCGTTCTTTTATCATCTGCCAAAGTTACACAAAAATCCAGTTAACCCCCCCAGGGCGCCCTATTATTTCGGGCATTAACTCACTCACAGCCAATTTGGCCGCATATGTTGACCAAATAATGCAACCGCATGTATTAAGTCTCAAAAGCCACCTCAGAGACTCCTCTCACCTGATAGATATTATCAATGACATTCCATGGAAACATCCTTACCTTTTTGTAAGTATTGATGTATCTGCATTGTACTCTAATATTGCACATGATTTGGGTCTATTTAGTCTTTGGTATTTCCTCAAAAGAGACCTCAGAATCCCTGCCTTACAAAAAGAATTTCTCGTTGAAGCAATGAGTTTCATTCTACATAATAATTTTTTTTTACCTTCTCAGATAAGCTGTACCATCAACGCCTCGGTACAGCAATGGGATCTAAAGCAGCATGTTCTTATGCTAATTTATTTATGGGTCTCTTTGAAACTCTCCATATATTAGATGGCCATTATGTTAACATTATAATCGTTTATAGAAGATTTATAGACGATTTGTTTTTAATTTGGGATAATGAACATGGCAATATAGAATCCTTCCTTGGTTCACTCAAAAATAACACTTGGGGTCTTGAATTCACACCCAACCATTGACAATAAGACCATTCACTTTCTTGATTTAACTATCTATCATAAGGATAATAGAATTTTTACCAAAACGTATTTTAAACAAGAAGATGCCAACAGCTACATTAATTATAAGAGTGAACATTATAGGATATGGCTGCAGAACATTCCTATCAATCAATATAAAAGAATAAGGAGAAACTGTACGACAAAGGAAGATTTTAAAACACAGGTAGACATCCTAAGAGACCGTTTCCAAGAAAAAGAATACCCTAAAGCCTTGGTTAAAAAAGCTTACAACGCAACTAGGATTTTTGAACAAAAAGAGCTATTAATCTCCAAAAAATCCCTGCAGTCAGAGAGCAAGATGGATGATTTTAACCACTTGGAAAACATCTTTTCCCTCAATTTTTTTAACCACTTTTAGTAGTGATAATTTCAGGATTAGAAATATATTCGATAAACATTGTGATGTACTTTTAAACTACCCTATTTTGAAGTACATTTTGCCCACTCATCCTGGCATTACTTTTAGGAGAGCCCCTACTATTAAAAATATATTAGCTCCCAGCAGATTAAGAGAGCTTCAGGTAACTAAAACCCTGACCTCTTTGATTGGATCTTTTAGATGTAACACTAAAAACGGTTTATGCTATAAGAGCATATGCCACAAAAGGACATGTTTTTGTTCCCATAAAAAGTCTGAAAATTTCCCTATAAGAGACCACCTAACATGCCTTTCAGAGCATGTTATTTACTTAGTTGACTGTATTTGTGCCAAACAATATGTAGGAAAGACCTGCTTTGCACAACAGACTAAATTTGCATAGGCATAATGTAAAAATTCTGTATATGTTACATGGCCTTTCCAAGCACTGTGCCCTGTTTCACAACAAAACAATGTCTTTCAAAATTACTCCCATAGAGCATATTCCAAAAACCATAGAAAAGAGTCAATGACACTACCTTGATGCAAAAAACAGTATATAAATTTTATTAAACACTTATATAAACAAGCGCAATTAAAAGGTTCAAGACGTGCTGGTAAGGATACAAAAAATGGTGGAACATGTACCACACTGCTGGCTATATATATAGTAGGCAAATCAGCCTATGGCTGGGAAATCCGTATCATAAGTGGTAACATTAAAGGAGGCACTCAGTGGTTACCCTTTAGAGTACATAAAGTGCAGCATAATGCAGGGATGTAATTAATGCTAGGCAGAGGGCCAGTAAAAAGTGTCTATTATGCAGAGCCTATCGCTCCAGAATGAAAAAGGGGGGGAATTCCAATTCAATTCCACTGCTGCTCGTACCGGTAACCAACAGAGGCATAAGTTTATAAAGGGTTAAGAAGGACACATACCCATAATAGCCAAGTCAGCAAGATAGAGGTGCAGCTCCACAGACCCCAACGCGTTTCGCAAGGGCTTCTTCACAAGGGGGTCGCAAGACTTTGTGAAGAAGCCCTCGCGAAACGCGTGGAGCTGCACCTCACTTATGCCTCTGTTGGTTACCGGTACGGGCAGCAGTGGAATTGAGTTCCCCCCCCCTTTTTTCATTCTGGAGCGATATGCTCTGCATAATAGGCACTTTTTACTGGCCCTCTGCCTAGCATTAATTACATCCCTGCATTATGCTGCACTTTATGTACTCTATAGGGTAACCACTGAGTGCCTCCTTTAATGTTACCACTTATGACACGGATTTCCCAGCCATAGGCTGATTTGCCTACTATATATATAGCCAGCAGTGTGGTACATGTTCCACCATTTTTTGTATCCTTACCAGCACGTCTTGAACTTTTTAATTGCACTTGTTTATATAAGTGTTTAATAAAATTTATATACTGTTTTTTGCATCAAGGTAGTGTCATTGACTCTTTTCTATGGTTTTTTGAACATGTTTATGGAGTCTCTACCAGGGATTACGTATCCTTTTTGTCCTGTATTGGGGTTATGGTGATCAGTTGTGACCACCAAAAATTTCCCCCACATGGTCTTGTTCAGATGTTGCTTATATTCATAGAGCATATTCCGCCTAATATACCAAATAGGTTGGAAATGCTAAGTAAAAAAGAGACTTTTTGGATTCATAAACTTGACACCTTAAAACCTGCGGGTTTGAATGAAATAACTGATCTCTTCTAGTAACTTGTGGTGTTTTTTTTAAAGGATTGTTCTTTTAATCATTATCCCATACATTTGTACTTTTATATTAACTGAAGAGTTTTTTATTTCCCCTTTTTACCCTTTCAGATATATATATATATATATATATATATATATATATATATATATATATATATATATATAGTCATATGAAAACATTTGGGCACCCCTATTAATGTTAACCTTTTTTCTTTATAACAATTTGGGTTTTTGCAACAGCTATTTCAGTTTCATATATCTAATAACTGATGGACTGAGTAATATTTCTGGATTTAAATGAGGTTTATCGTACTAACAGAAAATGTGCAATCCGCATTTAAACAAAATTTGATCGGTGCAAAAGTATGGGCACCTCAACATAAAAGTAACATTAATATTTTGTAGATCCTCCATTTGCAAAAATAACAGCCTCTAGTCGCTTCCTGTAGCTTTTAATGAGTTCCTGGATACTGGATGAAGGTATATTTGACCATTCCTGTTTACAAAACAATTCCAGTTCAGTTAAGTTTGATGGTCGCCGAGCATGGACAGCACGCTTCAAATCATCCCACAGATTTTCAATGATATTCAGGTCTGGGGACTGGGATGGTCATTCCAGAACATTGTAATTGTTCCTCTGCATGAATGCCTGAGTAGATTTGGAGCGGTGTTTTGGATCATTGTCTTGCTGAAATATCCATCCCCTGCGTAACTTCAACTTCGTCACTGATTCTTGCACATTATTGTCAAGAATCTGCTGATACTGAGTTGAATCCATGCGACCCTCAACTTTAACAAGATTCCCGGTGCCGGCATTTGCCACACAGCCCCAAAGCATGATGGAACCTCCACCAAATTTTACTGTGGGTAGCAAGTGCTTTTCTTGGAATGTCGTGTTTTTTTGCCTCCATGCATAACGCCTTTTTGTATGACCAAACAACTCAATCTTTGTTTCATCAGTCCACAGGAGCTTCTTCCAAATGTAACTGGCTTGTCCAAATGTGCTTTTGCATACCTCAGGTGACTCTGTTTGTGGCGTGCTTGCAGAAACGGCTTCTTTCGCATCACTCTCCAATACAGCTTCTCCTTGTGCAACGTGCGCTGTCGCTGTATTGTTGACTGATGCACATTGACACCATCTGCAGCAAGATGATGCTGCAGGTCTTTGGAGGTGGTCTGTGGATTGTCCTTGACTGTTGTCACCATTCTTCTTTGCCTTTCTGATATTTTTCTTGGCCTGCTACTTCTGGGCTTAACAAGAACTGTACCTGTGTTCTTCCATTTCCTTACTATGTTCCTCACAGTGGAAACTGACAGTTTAAATCTCTGAGACAACTTTTTGTATCCTTCCCCTGAACAACTATGTTGAATAATCTTTGTTTTCAGATCATTTGAGAGTTGTTTTGAGGAGCCCATGATGCCACTCTTCATAGGAGATTCAAATAGGAGAACTACTTGCAAGTGGCCACCTTAAATACTTTTTCTCATGATTGGATACACGTGCCTATGACGTTCAAAGCTCAATGAGGTTACAAAACCAATTTAGTGCTTTAGTAAGTCAGTAAAAAGTAGTTAGGAGTGTTCAAATCAAGAAATTGATAAGGGTGCCCATATTTTTGCACCGGTCAAATTTTGTTTAAATGCAGATTGGACATTTTCTGTTAGTATAATAAACCTCATTTCAATCCAGAAATATTACTCAGCCCATCATTTATTAGATATATTAAACTGAAAAAGCTGTTGCAAAAATTTAGCAGGTTTGATAAGATGCAAATAAGTTAGAGCCTGCAAACTTCAAACAAGAGCAGGATTTATTAACAGATGCATAAATCTTGCAAACCAACAAGTTATGTTGCTCAGTTAAATTTTAATAAATTTTCAACATAAAAGTGTGGGTCAATTATTATTCAACCCCTAGGTTTAATATTTTGTGGAATAACCCTTGTTTGCAATTACAGCTAATAATCGTCTTTTATAAGACCTGATCAGGCCGGCACAGGTCTCTGGAGTTATCTTGGCTCACTCCTCCATGCAGATCTTCTCCAAGTTATCTAGGTTCTTTGGGTGTCTCATGTGGACTTTAATCTTGAGCTCCTTCCACAAGTTTTCAATTGGGTTAAGTCAGGAGACTGACTAAGCCACTACAACACCTTGATTTTTTCCCTCTTGAACCAGGCCTTGGTTTTCTTGGCTGTGTGCTTTGGGTCGTTGTCTTGTTGGAAGATGAAATGACGACCCATCTTAAGATCCTTGATGGAGGAGCGGAGGTTCTTGGCCAAATTCTCCAGGTAGGCAGTGCTATCCATCTTCCCATGGATGCGGACCAGATGGCCAGGCCCCTTGGCTGAGAAACAGCCCCACAGCATGATGCTGCCACCACCATGCTTGACTGTAGGGTTGGTATTCTTGGGGTCGTATGCAGTGCCATCCAGTCTCCAAACGTCACGTGTGTGGTTGGCACCAAAGATCTCGATCTTGGTCTCATCAGACCAGAGAACCTTGAACCAGTCTGTCTCAGAGTCCTCCAAGTGATCATGAGCAAACTGTAGACGAGCCTTGACATGACGCTTTGAAATTAAAGGTTCCTTTTTTTCACGTCTGGAACGGAGACCACTGCGGTGGAGTACGTTACTTATGGTATTGACTGAAACCAATGTCCCCACTGCCATGAGATCTTCCCGGAGCTCCTTCCTTGTTGTCCTTAGGTTAGCCTTGACTCTTCGGACAAGCCTGGCCTCGGCACGGGTGGAAACTTTCAAAGGCTGTCCAGGCCGTGGAAGGCTAACAGTAGTTCCATAAGCCTTCCACTTCCGGATGACGCTCCCAACAGTGGAGACAGGTAGGCCCAACTCCTTGGAAAGGGTTTTGTACCCCTTGCCAGCCTTGTGACCCTCCACGATGATGGCCTTGGAATGCTCCTTTGTCTTTCCCATGTTGACCAAGTATGAGTGCTGTTCACAAGTTTGGGGAGGGTCTTAATTAGTCAGAAAAGGCTGGAAAAAGAGATAATTAATCCAAACATGTGAAGCTCATTGTTCTTTGTGCCTGAAATACTTCTTAATACTTTAGGGGAACCAAACAGAATTCTTGTGGTTTGAGGGGTTGAATAATAAATGACCCTCTGAATAAACTTTTCACAATTTAAAAAAAAAAATAAAAAAAGAAATAACATTCTTTTTTGCTGAAGTGCATTTCACACTTCCAGGCTGATCTACAGTCCAAATGTCACAATGCCAAGTTAACTCCGAATGTGTAAACCTGCTAAATCTGCAGGGGGTTGAATACTACTTGTAGGCACTGTATATATATATATATATATATATATATATATGCATACATACATAGAATGTTTTTTTTAACATAGGATATGCATATTTATATTCATTTTCATATTTATCTTTTTATCCATATGTGCAGTTATACTTATCATTTTTCTATTTATTTATATACATATATATGTGTATATATACGTATTTTTCATTATAAATTAGTGTCATATTTTAAATATATTGGTATAATTTTTCTCTTTGATAGTAACAGTGTATTAGGTTTATCAATTGTCTCCATTCTTCAGCGCATTTCATTTTAAATGTCCTTTGTAATACCCTTTTAGATATCTATTTATGATTCTCTTCATATACTTTATTAATTTATAATTTCTTAAGTTGTAGTATTATATTATATATATTTTTATCATATATATTTTTTCTTTCTATTATATATTTTTTTTTTCGTTATAATTTCATTTGGGTCCCCTCTAGTCTCTGCTCTCTTTCTCCCAAGCTTTATACCCACACGGAATGTTTTTTTTTCCCCTCTATTCCAGCCAATGTATTTTTTCCCACATTTCTACAGGTCTTTTTTTTCCTCTCTTGCATCGTGAACTCATTTCACCCCGTCCTAGGATGTTTCCTTCTTACATTTTAGCCTCACGCGCAATTTGTTTTTTTCCCACGCTATGAACTCATCTCACCCCTTCCAGTAGGTTTCTTTTGCAGCGGAGTTTTTTCACGCATGCGTAGTGCTCACACTGATGAACTCTTTTCACCTCTATTACCACACAGGTTGATTTTCTCCTCATCTCTTTATCGCAGTACCTTCACTTTTATTTATCTCAGGACCCAGCAATTTTTGCGTGTTCCCTTCCTCCCAGGATTAGTATTCATTGTTACACTAACATTCAGCACAACAGTATAAGGATTTTTCATATATCACATTTATATTTTTTATGTAATATCACATGTTTCCTATGTAATATTCTCCTTTTTATTTTTCATTTTTATTTTTCATTTTTTAGTCTTCATTAAATAAATAATGAACACAAATAATCTTTTTATATATGAAAAATTCATTCTCACCCTATAAACCCCCTATCCCTTTTTTTTACTACCCATTTTCCTTATAACCAAATGTTTCTAGCACTAGTGATTTTAATACCCCTTAGAATATATCTTATCCTTGATTTCGAATAATATAATAATTTTTTTTTTGCAAATAATACATTTGTTGTTCTGCCACTATAAATAAAGATACAGTTAGGTCCAGAAATATTTGGACAGTGACACAATTTTCGCGAGTTGGGCTCTGCATGCCACCACATTGGATTTGAAATGAAACCTCTACAACAGAATTCAAGTGCAGATTGTAACGTTTAATTTGAAGGTTTGAACAAAAATATCTGATAGAAATTGTAGGAATTGTACACATTTCTTTACAAACACTCCACATTTTAGGAGGTCAAAAGTAATTGGACAAATAAACCAAACCCAAACAAAATATTTTTATTTTCAATATTTTGTTGCGAATCCTTTGGAGGCAATCACTGCCTTAAGTCTGGAACCCATGGACATCACCAAACGCTGGGTTTCCTCCTTCTTAATGCTTTGCCAGGCCTTTACAGCTGCAGCCTTCAGGTCTTGCTTGTTTGTGGGTCTTTCCGTCTTAAGTCTGGATTTGAGCAAGTGAAATGCATGCTCAATTGGGTTAAGATCTGGTGATTGACTTGGTCATTGCAGAATGTTCCACTTTTTAGCACTCATGAACTCCTGGGTAGCTTTGGCTGTATGCTTGGGGTCATTGTCCATCTGTACTATGAAGCGCCGTCCGATCAACTTTGCAGCATTTGGCTGAATCTGGGCTGAAAGTATATCCCGGTACACTTCAGAATTCATCCGGCTACTCTTGTCTGCTGTTATGTCATCAATAAACACAAGTGACCCAGTGCCATTGAAAGCCATGCATGCCCATGCCATCACGTTGCCTCCACCATGTTTTACAGAGGATGTGGTGTGCCTTGGATCATGTGCCATTCCCTTTCTTCTCCAAACTTTTTTCTTCCCATCATTCTGGTACAGGTTGATCTTGGTCTCATCTGTCCATAGAATACTTTTCCAGAACTGAGCTGGCTTCATGAGGTGTTTTTCAGCAAATTTAACTCTGGCCTGTCTATTTTTGGAATTGATGAATGGTTTGCATCTAGATGTGAACCCTTTGTATTTACTTTCATGGAGTCTTCTCTTTACTGTTGACTTAGAGACAGATACACCTACTTCACTGAGAGTGTTCTGCACTTCAGTTGATGTTGTGAATGGGTTCTTCTTCACCAAAGAAAGTATGCGGCGATCATCCACCACTGTTGTCATCCGTGGACGCCCAGGCCTTTTTGAGTTCCCAAGCTCACCAGTCAATTCCTTTTTTCTCAGAATGTACCCGACTGTTGATTTTGCTACTCCAAGCATGTCTGCTATCTCTCTGATGGATTTTTTTCTTTTTTTTCAGCCTCAGGATGTTCTGCTTCACCTTAATTGAGAGTTCCTTAGACCGCATGTTGTCTGGTCACAGCAACAGCTTCCAAATGCAAAACCACACACCTGTAATCAACCCCAGACCTTTTAACTACTTCATTGATTACAGGTTAACGAGGGAGACGCCTTCAGAGTTAATTGCAGCCCTTAGAGTCCCTTGTCCAATTACTTTTGGTCCCTTTAAGAAGAGGAGGCTATGCATTACAGAGCTATGATTCCTAAACCCTTTCTCCGATTTGGATGTGAAAACTCTCATATTGCAGCTGGGAGTGTGCACTTTCAGCCCATATTATATATATAATTGTATTTCTGAACATGTTTTTGTAAACAGCTAAAATAACAAAACTTGTGTCACTGTCCAAATATTTCTGGCCCTGACTGTATATATCTATCCTAAATCCCATTACTTTTATTGATAGGTGAAAAAAGAATAACAATTCCATCACATTTTTATAATTTTCATTTTTTATTTTTTTATTATTCATTTCAGCAAGATTAACTCTCCACACCACAGCTTTTCACAAATTCACCCTTTTTTCTTTTTATTTTTCGTTTCTCCTCCTCCCTTTTTTTGTCTCCCTTTCTTGTTTATTCTTTTTTTCTGAATGTTTCTGCCCTCTCCACTTGTCTCTTAGTCATCGGAAAGCTGACGTGATCTTTGTAAATGTGGCTACTTCACTTGTATATATGTATCCCTTGCTTGCAGCATGTGTTATGCTGTTCCTTTTTGGCTTCTGTCCTGATGAAGAAGGCGGAGATGCCTTTGAAACGCCTTGACCTGTGAAAATAAAGAAAAGGAATTCATGATACACCTTGGATTTGTGGTTTTTAGTGCAGCATTTTAACCCGAATTCTTTAAACTATTTTTACCTACAGAGATAAGGGAGAAGAACTGAGCTTACTACAGAGATAAGGATGCAGAACCCAGCTTACTACAGAGATAAGGGTGCAGAACCAAGCTTACTACCGAGATAAGGGAGGAGACCCCAGCTTACTACAGAGATAAGGGAGCAGATCCAAGCTTACTACAGAGATAAGGGAGCAGAAGAGAGCTTACTACAGAAATAAGGGTGCAGAACCAAGCTTACTACAGAGATAAGGGAACAGGACGGAGCTTACTACATAGATAAGGGAGCAGAATCAAGCTTACTACAGACATATGGGTGCAGAACCGAGCCTACTACAGAGATAAGGGAGCAGAACCAAGCTTACTACAGAGTTAAGGGAGCAGAACTGAGCTTACTACAGAGATAAGCCAGCAGAACAGAGCTTACTACAGAGATAAGGGAGCAGAACAGAGCTTACTACAGAAATAAGGGTGCAGAACCAAGCTTACTACAGAGATAAGGGAGCAGAACCGAGCTTTCTACATAGATAAGGGAGCAGAACCGAGCTTACTGCAGACATATGGGTGCAGAACCGAGCCTACTACAGAGATAAGGGAGCAGAACCAAGCTTACTACACAGTTAAGGGAGCAGAACTGAGCTTACTACTGAGATAAGGGAGCAGAACAGAGCTTACTATAGAAATAAGGGTGCAGAACCGAGCGTACTACAGAGATAAGGGAGCAGAACCGAGCTTACTACATAGATAAGGGAGCAGAATTGAGCTTACTACAGAGATATGGAAGCAGAACCGAGCTTACTGCAGGAATATGGGTGCAGAACCAAGCTTACGACAGAGATAAGGGAGCAGAACCAAGCTTACTACAGAGATAAGGGAGCAGAACTGAGCTTACTACAGAGATAAGGGAGCAGAACCGAGATTACTACAGAGATACGAGATCAGAACTGAGCATACTACAGAAATAAGGGTGCAGAACTGAGCCTACTATAGAGATACGAGAGCAGAACCGAGCTTTCTACAGAGATACGAGAGCAGAACCAAGTTTACTACAGAGATACAGGAGCAGAACCGAGCTTACTGTACCCATACAGGAGCAAAATCGTACTTACTCAGTCTACTACATACAAACAGCAACAAGACCCCACGCGTCCTACATAGCTACAGGAACAGAACAAGCCTACTTCATAGACATAGTACCAGAACTAAGCTTACTGCTTAAATATGGTACCATAACAAAAGACGTCTCAGAGGAGATCTCATTTATATGTATAAATACATGTGTGATCACTATAAAGGACTGGTACATGACTTATTTATTCCAAAGACAATACTAAGGACCAGGGGGCATACACTGCGAGTGGAAGAAAAGCGATTCCGGCAGCGAAATAGGAAAGGGTTCTTTACGGTTAGAGCAGGCAGACTGCGGAATGCCCTACCACAAGAGGTAGCAATGGCAGATACTATAACAGCTTTTAAAAACAGCTGGATGATTTCCTTAGTACACACAACATTGTTGGTTAAAAGTGACTTAGGGACAAAATGTAGAATTGGTGGAGGAAGGTTGAACTAGATGGACCTAGGTCTTTTTTCAACCTAAATAACTATGTAACTGAGCTTACTGTATTGATATAGAAGCAAAACCACACTTGCTACATAGATACAGTACCATAACTCAGCTAACTACATGTACAACAATTACAAAACGTATCCTATATTTTCAATGTTAAACTCGAACAGAACACAGCTAGCACATAGACTATACACTGATGCCATCTGTGTGCTGTACGTGTTTTTCACGGCCCCATAGACGTCTATTGGCCCTTGTCATCTGCGCTGCTGGGAAAAAAACCAAATGTCTCCGTAGGGATCACACACGGTCTGTGTAAACACACGGACATGCGAGCAGTGTCGCGGGCGGGGAGGAGGGTGTCAGCACACCGCGCTCACCCCTTCTGCTCAGGTCCGGCAGTTGCTCCTGGTGGCTCGAGCCGCGGGCCGGATCCCGGGGTGTCTCGAGCGGCACTCCTCGCCCGTGAGTGAAAGGGGGTGGTTTGTTGGGGTTATAGTTCGTGACGCCACCCACGGTTGTGGTGATTGCACCACCGCTGCTCGGTGTGGGGGTCCCGGGGATGGTGATGGGAGCAGCCAGGTGTTGTGTTGCCCCTCCGTGGGTAGGGGTTGGTGATCCCGGGGCCCGGTGGAGAGATGTAAAGTGTAGGGCCTGGAGGGCGCAGGGACGCGGGGGCAGCGCTGTGCCTTGCGGCACTATGGTACTCACTCAGCCTGACACGGACACAGTTTGTACGGTAAACCAACGGCTGGTAGGACGGTCCCACAGACGGCTGCACCTGCACTCCCGGTAGGTGACGGTGACTTCTCTCTTCCTTGCACCTGTGTGGTCTGGTGGTATCGGTGGATTCCCTCCGGTTACCCGCTCCCCGACTGCAATCTGGGCCGGAGGAGCTCTACACTTTGCCCGCAGGCGCTGGCCCTGGGGAAACTGGTGCCTTGGCGGTGGCGGTGTCTCCCCGTTAATGGTCGGGCTGTTGCCGTCAATCGGGACTTTGTTGTTGGGGGATCTGCGTCCCCGTCACTGACGGATTCGGCAAATTGGGCGACTCCTAGCCTTGCCGGGGTCCGAGAGGCCCCTGCCCTGGTGCTGACTGTCCTTCGGAACACTGCTCCAGACCACCGGGCACACAGCCAACGGGGTCCTTCCAGGAACTTCCGAACTGTCCCACTCCGGACAGTCACCGCCGTCGCTGACCTTGCTGTTCTAGCCCTACACACAGCTGGGCTCTCAGGCTCTGCGCACTCTCTGCGCTCTCTCCACTTCTTGCTTTCCTCCTTTTTCACTTTCCTTTCCTTCACTTTCACTTCTGGTTGTTTCCTCTAGCCCCTGCCTGGGCTACTCCTCACTCCTTCCACTTCCTCCTCCTCGACAGAACTCCTCTCTCCAGCTCTCCCCTGAGCTATCTGCCTGGCTTACTTCCTGCCTCCAGAGTCGTGAGCTCCTTGGTGGGCGGGGCCAACCGCCTTGCCCACCCCCTGGTGTGCATCACAGACTCCTGGAGGGAGGCAACAAGGATTTCTGGTTAGCAGGTGTGCCTACCTGGAGTGTGGGGTGTAATGGTGTTGTTATCTGTGTCCCCTGGCTTGCCCAGGGTGACACATTCCCCCTTAGCAAAATGCAGACCGTCCGCGGGCTGCCGTCCTACACCGGTTTTATTTTTCTGTAAAAGGGGATAACAAGGGTTAATCAAACATAAATAACATTTTTAATCATAAACTCTTCCCAAGACGGGAGGCACATTTTACTTTAAACGTTGCAACGGTGTACGGTCACGGTTTCCGCTCTCTCCCACCCAAGCAACCTGGCCCTGATGCTGCCCCTAAAACCCAGGCAGCACCCCTTGACCCACAGTCCAGCACAAGTCACCCGAGCGGGATCTGTCCTTGCCCTCCAGAGGGTAGCCACCGGTCCCTTTGGTGGCTGGGCCCTGGCCTGCTCTGCTCAGGGCCCTCCCTCCAACCTGCCTCTCCGGAGGCGGCATTGCAGAAACGGTAACAGTACCCAACATATTTACAAGCCACTAACGTTTGTGGTTGCCCTGCAGAGTTCACGGGCTTGTCCATGGATAGTTCCCATGCATTTTAAACGGTCCCCACGGGGACAACGGTGCCGGCTCCTGCCGGTTGCTAATCACTGCAGACAATCAGGTAAACTTCGGTAAATCATTTTTCATTTTCAAAACTTTCAACTTTTTCAAACACACACACAACAACCTTTTACATTTGCGGACCCCTTTCACTCATAGAACGGTCTCCCTGTACCTAAGTGGGGGTCTACCTAGGTTGGAACGGGTGGACCTTCGGGGCCCGGTGTCGGTGATGCTAGACAGTGGGGTAGAGGGAACAATCGGTTCCTCCTCCCTGCTACAGTGTGGGGCAGGCGGAGGTGCAGGGGGGCTGGGTACAGGTTCATCCCTGGGCACTGGCACTGGTTCTGGCTCACGGTTAACCGCTTCCACTACTTCTTCATCCACGGGTTGTGGGAACAGTATCACTGGAAGTATCACCGCGCCGTTCTGTGTAGGCCAGTTTGCTGGGAAGTCACCCATTACAGTGTGGATTACCTCTGCTGCCTTTTCCACTGGTGGAGAAACCGGTGCTTCAGCTTCTGCTTTCAATACCGGGGGGCATTTTTTCAAATGGTCCCGAGAAACTGTGGCCAGGGTGCCCCCTTGGTCACGACTGATCTGGTAGGTTTTCCCATTGTCCCACTCGGTGGGTTGTACGACGTAAGGGACTTGCTCCCACTGGTCATCCAGTTTGTGGGCTTTTCTCTTCCGTTTCAGCACCACATCTCCTGGCTGGAAAGGACCTGCAGGCGCCTTCTGGTTGAACCGGTGCTCTTGCTGTTCTCGACTTCGACTGAGGTTTTTCTCTACATACTCCTGGATTTGCCGGTACTGGGCCCTCCTCCGACTCTCCCACTCTGCCGTTGAAGGGAGTGCTTCCGGAGCTTCCAACCCCATCTCCAGATCCACCGGCAGGCGGCCAGGCCGAGCCCTCATCAGATACGCTGGGGTGCACTTCGTCGAGCTGGTTGGGATATTATTGTACATGTCGACCAAGTCGGGTAACTTTTCCGGCCACATGTTCCGTTCTTCCAGCGGTAGCGTCTTGAGGAGCCCCAGGACCAAATGATTCATTTTCTCGCACATGCCGTTGGTTTGGGCGTGGTACGGAGTGGTCCGGATCTTCTTGCAGCCGTACAACTGGCAGAATTCGTGAAACACCTCTGCTTCAAAAGCCGGGCCTTGGTCAGTCAGCACCTTCTCGGGGTACCCATGAGGTCGGCAGAAATAAGCCTGGAACGCACGAGCAGCAGTTCGACCAGTCAGGTCCTTGACGGGGACTACCACCATAAATCTGGAGTAGTGGTCTACCATGGTCAATGCGTAGGTGTACCCACTTCGGCTAGGGGTGAGCTTAACATGGTCTAGGGCGACCAGTTCCAGCGGCTGATGGGTGACGATGGGATGTAACGGTGCCCTCTGGCTAGTCTCGTCCTTTCTCCTCAGCGTACAAGGACCGCACTCTCGGCACCAGGCTTCCACCGATTCACGCATCCCACTCCAATAGAACCGCTCTCTCAACAGCATCTCCAGCTTCTTCCACCCGAAGTGGCCAGCACCATCATGGTATGCCCGCAGTACAGTAGCGACATCAGCCTGAGGAACGATTAACTGGCATATTTTCTCATGGGTCTTCGGGTTGATCAGCTCACGGTACAGCCTCCCTTGGTGTAGGTAAAGCCGTTTCCGTTCTTTCCACAAGCGTTGGGCTTCGGCTGGAGCGCTGGGGTCCATTCCCATGGCGCCTTGTTCCACCAGAGTCTTGACAAGGCGGACAGCCGGCGCTTGGTCCTGGGCGTCCTGCCACTCTTGACTGGGCCGCGGGTCCAGATCCACCCTTTGCTGACATACCTGTACCCTCTCAGTAGGCGGCTGGTGAAACGCAGGCAACTCAATCTCCTCGAGGTCGTCGTCCTCACACCCCTCTTCTGACAAATGGGGCATCCGGGAGAGTGCATCTGCATTGATGTTGACACGACCAGCTCGGTACTTTATGGTGAAATCATAGTTGGCTAACCGGGCTACCCACCGCTGCTCCAGCGCGCCCAACTTGGCCGTGTTCAGGTGAGTTAACGGATTGTTGTCCGTAAACGCGGTGAATTTTGCTGCCGCCAGGTAGTGGCGGAACCGCTCTGTGATAGCCCACACCAACGCCAATAGCTCGAGCTTGAAGGAGCTATAGTTCTCAGGGTTCCTTTCGGTCGGCCGGAGTTTTCGGCTGGCGTAGGCAATCACCTTCTCCTTTCCATCCTGGACCTGGGACAAGACCGCTCCTAGCCCCACGTTACTGGCGTCCGTGTGGAGAATGAACGGGCGCCCATAGTCAGGGTACGCCAAGACCTCTTCTCCGGTCAAGGCCGCCTTCAACTGGCCAAAGGACTCCTCATGCTGGTCCTCCCACAACAGTGGGGCTCCAATGGGTCTACCACCTTTGGTCTGTCCCACGAGGAGATCTTGCATGGGGGCAGCCATCTTCGTGTACCCCTTTATAAAACGCCGATAGTACCCTACCAGCCCCAGGAACTGCCGTACTTCCCTCACTGTGGTTGGTCTCGGCCAGCTCTGGATGGCAGTGATCTTCTCAGGGTCGGGGGCAACACCATCCGCACTCACCACATGTCCTAGATACTGCACCCTGGGTTTCAGCAGATGGCACTTCGAGGGCTTCAACTTCATCCCGAACTTGGCAAGGGACGCGAACACCTCGGCCAGGTGCTCCAGATGGGCTTCATACGTCTGGGAATAAACAATCACATCATCCAAATACAGCAGGACGGTCTCGAAGTTTAAATGTCCCAAACAGCACTCCATCAACCGTTGGAAGGTCCCGGGGGCATTGCACAGCCCAAACGGCATGCTATTGAATTCGCAGAGCCCCATCGGGGTGGTGAAGGCGGTCTTTTCCCGGTCCTCGGGGGCCACGGCCACTTGCCAGTATCCGCTGGTGAGGTCAAGGGTCGAGAAGTAGTTTGCAGTTCTCAGTGCAGCCAAAGATTCTTCAATACGAGGCAATGGATAGGCATCTTTATGGGTTATCTGGTTGATCTTCCGGTAGTCCACACACATCCGCATGGTACCATCCTTCTTCTTGACCAGTACCAACGGAGCGGCCCAGGGACTACAACTGTCCCGAATAACCCCTGCCTCCTTCATATTCTTCAACATATCTTTGGCACACTGGTAATGTGCAGGGGGAATAGGTCTATACCTCTCTTTGATAGGGGGATGTTCACCCGTGGGAATGTGGTGTTGGACCCCCTTGATCTGCCCAAAGTCTAGGGGGTGCTTACTGAAAACCTGTTCGTACTCCTGCACTACCCTGTGTACCCCTGCCCTGTGATGTGTAGGGGTATCATCAGTGCCCACATGTAGCTGTTGGTGCCACTCCTTGGTGTCCCCCTGGGGTGGGGAAGTGCTGGTGGTAGGTGGGAGTGTGGATGGACGGGCTTCCTGGATAGTGTGAGGGTCCAGGGTGAGTAGTTTGGCAATGGTGGCATACCGGGGGAGCCTGACTTCCTCCTCCCCACAGTTCAACATTCTCACAGGCACTCTCCCTTTCTTCACATCTACCACCCCTCGGGCGGCCACTACAGTGGGCCAGTGCTCGGAAGGCATGGGCTCCATCATCGCAGGGTAGTCACGCCCCTGAGGCCCTACTGCTGCCCTACACCAGATCATCATCTCACTCCTAGGGGGCACAGTCAATGGAGCAACATCCATCACTCGCACTCCACCAATCTCCCCTCCGGTTGAGCTTACATGCTGGCGGTACATCAGGGCGCGGATCTCACGCTGCACAGCCCTCTGCCGGCTCCCCGCCGCCGTGGCGGCTAGCCGTTGCAAAAGGTTCAACACATCAGCCATGCAGTGTTCCATCACATTGGTTCCCAGCACTATTTTCGGGTTATGATCACTAGGTTCATTCATGATCACAATCATGCCCTGATGTTGCAGTTCAGCTTGCCCCACTGTCATAGCCACTTCTTTATACCCCACCTGGGTCAATGGAAGTCCATTAGCAGCAATCAAATTTATACTAGGGTCTGGAGGCGCCAGCTCGTCTGTGGCCCAATACTGCTGGTACAAGGTATACGGTATGGTAGTTACCTGTGATCCAGTGTCCAGGAGAGCCATCACGGGTATGCCGTCCACAGCCACAGGGATGATAGGGCGGGCCCCGACATATCGGTCTCGCCAGTCCGGGGGGCCACGGTGTTCTACTCCTGAGGATTGGCCCGGGGCCCCAGGGGTTGCTCGTTTAACGGGCACTGTCGGTAAACATGGCCCGGCTTACGGCACTTGTAGCAGATTGGAGGTCTGCTCCGCGGGTTGTTAGCGCTTCTCCGCTGCATCCAGGGAACATCTTCGGGACTGTCAGCAAGCTGTATCTGCGCTTGGGGCTGAGATCTGGTCAGGGGTTGTAGTGCAGCAAGGATTTTGGCAAGGTCTCCGTCCAGGCGACGGACCTGGGCTGCCAGTTCTTCCACTGTGCTGCTTGAGGCTGCAGGTAGTAAGGAGGTTGGTTTGGCTGGAGCCGCCACAACGGGAGCTGTCTCGACGGGCCACGGGACGGGTTCCAGAATTTCAGCAGCTGGGGGCTGTAGTGCTTTGATAGCCCGCTCCTTTAACACAGCAAAGTCCACATCAGGGTGTTCCAGGGCCCACAGCCGGAGCTGTTTACGATCCTCAGGGGACCTCATCCCCTGCGCAAATTGCTCCACCAACATCTTGTTGCTATCCGCCTCATTAATTGAGTTCACCCGCTTCAGCGTGCGGAGGGCGGTCTGCAGACGTAGAGCATAGTCCCGAATGCTATCCCCAGCTCGTTGCCGGCACTGGTAAAACTGCATCCTCAGCTCAGCTTCTGTCCGGGTCTCGAAGGCAGTCTGTAGCTTCTCGAAGATGGTGGCTACAGAGAGCCGGTCCCCCTCGGCCCAGGTCTCCGCTTCCTGCTCCGCCGCACCGGTTAACTGGCCTAGCACTATCGCTGCACGTTGCTTATCAGTCAGGGGGTACAGCTCTAGCAGCGGGTTAAGCTTTTTCCGGAAGGCCTGTAGGGCATCCGGTTTCCCGTCATACTGCGGTAGCCAGGCAGCTCCGTGCGCATAGGGCAAGGAAAACGGCATGACCTGAGCAAGCGCGGGGGCCGCGGCACCTCCCGCCAGTACGGCCGGGACCTGGGCAGGCCCATTCCCATCCGCGGGTGCCGCTGCGGCTGCGACCACCGCTCCTCCAGCGGCTCCGTCGGGCGCAGACATCTTGTTTCCGTCCCCCTTAGCTCTTTCCGGCCCCTCCTCTCTCGGGGCGGGGTTTTGGCCTTCGCGCTTCTACTGCTCGAGAAGACGCTCGAGCGGGAACTTTTCGCGCCAAAGATGGCGGCTTCTGAAATTTTTCTGCCGGATACCTCCGGCGGTAACAAGGCGCACCTCTACCTGACGGCAGAGCGGTAAGATCCTGTTCGTGACGCCAAGTTGTCGCGGGCGGGGAGGAGGGTGTCAGCACACCGCGCTCACCCCTTCTGCTCGGGTCCGGCAGTTGCTCCTGGTGGCTCGAGCCGCGGGCCGGATCCCGGGGTGTCTCGAGCGGCACTCCTCGCCCGTGAGTGAAAGGGGGTGGTTTGTTGGGGTTATAGTTCGTGACGCCACCCACGGTTGTGGTGATTGCACCACCGCTGCTCGGTGTGGGGGTCCCGGGGATGGTGATGGGAGCAGCCAGGTGTTGTGTTGCCCCTCCGTGGGTAGGGGTTGGTGATCCCGGGGCCCGGTGGAGAGATGTAAAGTGTAGGGCCTGGAGGGCGCAGGGACGCGGGGGCAGCGCTGTGCCTTGCGGCACTATGGTACTCACTCAGCCTGACACGGACACAGTTTGTACGGTAAACCAACGGCTGGTAGGACGGTCCCACAGACGGCTGCACCTGCACTCCCGGTAGGTGACGGTGACTTCTCTCTTCCTTGCACCTGTGTGGTCTGGTGGTATCGGTGGATTCCCTCCGGTTACCCGCTCCCCGACTGCAATCTGGGCCGGAGGAGCTCTACACTTTGCCCGCAGGCGCTGGCCCTGGGGAAACTGGTGCCTTGGCGGTGGCGGTGTCTCCCCGTTAATGGTCGGGCTGTTGCCGTCAATCGGGACTTTGTTGTTGGGGGATCTGCGTCCCCGTCACTGACGGATTCGGCAAATTGGGCGACTCCTAGCCTTGCCGGGGTCCGAGAGGCCCCTGCCCTGGTGCTGACTGTCCTTCGGAACACTGCTCCAGACCACCGGGCACACAGCCAACGGGGTCCTTCCAGGAACTTCCGAACTGTCCCACTCCGGACAGTCACCGCCGTCGCTGACCTTGCTGTTCTAGCCCTACACACAGCTGGGCTCTCAGGCTCTGCGCACTCTCTGCGCTCTCTCCACTTCTTGCTTTCCTCCTTTTTCACTTTCCTTTCCTTCACTTTCACTTCTGGTTGTTTCCTCTAGCCCCTGCCTGGGCTACTCCTCACTCCTTCCACTTCCTCCTCCTCGACAGAACTCCTCTCTCCAGCTCTCCCCTGAGCTATCTGCCTGGTTTACTTCCTGCCTCCAGAGTCGTGAGCTCCTTGGTGGGCGGAGCCAACCGCCTGGCCCACCCCCTGGTGTGCATCACAGACTCCTGGAGGGAGGCAACAAGGATTTCTGGTTAGCAGGTGTGCCTACCTGGAGTGTGGGGTGTAATGGTGTTGTTATCTGTGTCCCCTGGCTTGCCCAGGGCGACACAGCAGCACCATAGATTATAATGGATACATGTGGTAACCGTGAAAAAAACGGATACAACACATACCACATACACAGACATGTGAAGGAGGTCATAAGGTGGTCACATAGCTACGTCACAGTGCACGGGTTAATTTCACTTTTCTTTTCATAAACATGGAAAGACAAATGAAATTCCCTAACACATATGTGAATGAGCCCTTAGGGCCTGTGCCCACAATCAGTATCAGCAGCGTCTTGGACGCAAAGTGTTTTCACGGAGTCCAAAATGCTGTGTTATACAGTACAAGCACAGTGGATGGATTTATAGGAATCTCCGGCCCCCTGGGCTTCTTTTAGATGCTCCATTAGCTGTCATGTTGCACTGCTTTCCTATCCTCAGCATGTGAAATTATTCCAACAGCGATGCTAGTGCTCTGAGCGGGAGAATACAGAGAACATCCGCTGACAGTCACTCTGTTGGTGCGCACCGACAGCATGATCTCCTGCCCAGGAGACTAGCGTCTCCACCAGAGAAAGTACGCTGTGTCCAGACCATGAGGATACCTGATGGTGGGCACGGACAGCGCGATCTCCCGCCCAGGAGATTAGCGTCTCCACCAACGAAAGTACGCTGCAGCCACACAACCATATAGATTTAGTGTTGTGCCCTAAAGATATGTTTTACACATACACAATACACTATAAGGCTACGTGCCCACAGTCTAGACATACTGTGTCCTGGACACAGCATTTCCTCACCTGCAGGGCCACAAGTGCTCTCCGCAGGGACCACAGCTGCCTGTGCCCACAGTCAGGGTTCGGGCTGCTGTGTCTCTTTCTTCGGTTCTCTCTGTGGAGACACTTGTGGCTACGCAGCAATAAATTGACATGCCAGGGCTCAGGAAGCCGCACCACAGTTTAGTTTTCAAAGTGGGCTGTGCACGCACAGTGGGCATAGGATTTCTAAAAATCCCATCCACTGCGCCTTTACAATGCAGCGAAAACACTCTGAATCCAAAACGCTGTGAACACTGATGGTGGGCACGCAGCCTTACATACAGGCATCTTACAAACATACACAACCCCAGAAACACGGACTGTAAACATACAGTACAGAAATGTGAACACATATACAGACATGTACTCCCACATGGCATAGACGTGCACACACAGCATACAGCCATATACACGTACACACAGCGTACAGCCGTATCCACCTACACACAGTGTACAGCCATATAGACGTACACACAGGGTACAGCTGTCTATGCGTACACACAGCGAATGGCCGTATACACGTACACACAGGGTACAGCCGAATACACGTACACACAGGGTACAGCTGTATACGCGTACACACAGCGCATAGCTGTATACACGTACACACAACATACAGCCGTATACACATGCACACAGCGTACAGCCGTACACACAGCGTACAGTCGTATACACATACACACAGCGTACAGCCGTATGCACATACACACAGCGTACAGCTGTATACACGTACACACATACAAATACAGACACATACACAGCTATAGTCACATAGACGCGTATACATATTTTTAAACATTCACATACAAATAAACATACATATAGACAGACACAATCCTATACACACATACTAGGGGGCTTTTACTGTTGGTAATGGTGGACACTTCTTCTCTTGTCTCCCATGCGGCCCACAGACTTGTTTAATGGTAAATCCTTGTAGGTTAAAGGACCTGTGGTGACATCACGCCCATGTGATCAGAAGGGATGGGGCCTCAGGAATATATCTGATACTAGAAAGAAACTCCACGTGGTCCTGGAGTTGTTTATAATAGAAGCGGGCGTCTGAGGTAAGACCTCCAGATGGAGGGTGCAGTGGGCACAGGGGGAGAGGGGTGCGAAGCCTGCATGATTCTAGTGGACGGGAGGAAACATGGCCACGCCCACCAACCAAGGCGGTCACGCCCACTACACAGGCAGGTCCTTCTAGCCACTGGGATGTAGTCACAACCCTTGTCTGATGCTTTTCTTCTGCGGCGGGACGAAGGCAGCGCGCGTTGCATGACGCGGCCGTGTTTCCTGTAATATGCGGGTAGTCTGCACCTGTAATGTGTCAGTGCCCGCCGGTCCGGCCACATCACAGTACGGGAGACACGGCCGCACGCAATTCACTATGTGAGGCCATGTGAGTTATAATGACATCATCCAGCAGGCGGGCAGCCCTCTACAATAGCTGGGAGAGCAGCCTGGGGGGGCAATTGCCCCTCTGCCTCCCGGCCCAGCCCACCCCTGTTCTGCCTCATGTTCAGAATATTCTATTTTGGGGAATTAATCACCAATGTCCAATATTATTTATATACACTTCGATCAAACTTAACAAACACCACTTGGCATCGGAGATAACCAACCAAGAAGAAGTGAATCAACACCAAATTACTAGCAAATCTTGAATATTTTATTTCTTATTTTTAGTAAATTCATTTAATAAATATACAAACAAGAGAGCCACCTGGGGGGCACATGATTCCAGATTAATCTAAATATAATATCCCGTCCACTGTTCAACATCATAGAGAGTGACTATGTATCATATCCATAGGACAAAATACTACATAACACATGTCAACAAATCTCCTACTGACATGACTTAAAGGGACTAAAAGATGGCGGAACGCGGCATGAATCACCACTGTCAATTATTGACCTATCATAACACGTAACACATATAGTATTCGTATTCTATTCAGAGATATAAATATATAACATGTATATATTCAATGGTATATCCCTGTCACCGCTCCAGCATCCAGTCCCTAAATCATGATGCCTGCTGGGATAAATTAATGACATATATATAATAATATCTTAAGGGATTGATTTACAAATGTTTCCCATTTTGTTTCCCAGCTCTATGGATAGACATAAATAAATGCATAGTAGTTGTCATTGTCCCAGACTATGTATATTAAGGCGTCCTTTATCTCCACCTGACAATCGAGTGAGTCATAGATTAACACAGGGCCCGCTGGACTATAGAGACACAGTCACTTAGAAGTACAACAATACAATGATTAACATATCTCACAAGGACAAGATTACTTACATTAATGAATGAGTTTCCTGGCCATGCGTCTCGCCACCCCTGACATACCTTACGCCACTCGCTTTATTGCTTTGATAAAGCGAGCGGCGAAACGTACATCAGGGGTGGCGGGACACATGGCCAGGAAACTCATTCATTAATGTAAGTAATCTTGTCCTTGTGAGATATGTTAATCATTGTATTGTTGTACTTCTAAGTGACTGTGTCTCTATAGTTGGGCGGGCCCTGTGTTAATCTATGACTCACTCGATTGTCAGGTGGAGATAAAGGACACCTTAATATACATAGTCTGGGACAATGACAACTACTATGCATTTATTTACGTCTATCTGTAGAGCTGGGAAACAAAATGGGAAACATTTGTAAATCAATCCCTTAAGATATTATTATATATATGTCATTAATTTATCCCAGCAGGCATCATGATTTAGGGACTGGATGCTGGAGTGGTCACAGGGATATACCATTGAATATATACATGTTAAACATTTATATCCCTGAATAGAATACAAATACTATATGTGTTACGTGCTATGATAGGTCAATAATTGACAGTAGTGATTCATGCCGCGTTCCGGCATCTTTTAGTCCCTTTAAGTCATGTCGGTAGGAGATTTGTTGACATGTGTTATGTAGTATTTTGTCCTATGGATATGATATATAGTCACTCTCTATGATGTTGAACAGTGGACGGGATATTATATTTAGATTAATCTGGAATCATGTGCCCCCCAGGTGGCTCTCTTGTTTGTATATTTATTAAATGAATTTACTAAAAATAAGAAATAAAATATTCAAGATTTGCTAGTAATTTGGTGTTGATTCACTTCTTCTTGGTTGGTTATCTCCGATGCCAAGTGGTGTTTGTTATATTCTATTTTGGGGGACTGAAGTTGGCCTACACAGCAGCACTGACTGGCAATGGGAATACGGTATTTATGTGTGTAATTACAAAATTATTTTTTTTTCCTTCACTATTGTCACCTTAGTATATAGATTTAAGTAGGAGTATAGATAAAACTTGGTATGCACATGTTTATGTATAGGTGTGCATTTGTATATGTTCCTATTTATGTGTATGCACTTATATGTATATATTTATATAATTTATTAATTCCAATATTTATAACTAATCGTTGAATATGAAGTACACTATATTTATGTTTATGATGTAATACATAGCAAGTTTATGTTTTATATTGATTGTATGGGATATATTTTGTATGTTTTTTATTTATATTATATAATATTTGTATAATTATTTATTAATATTTATTCACTTAATTTAATACACTTTATATAAATACATATTTTTATAACACATTGATATTTATTCAGCAATGAAGTAGCACTTTATATATTGATGCACTTATTATTATTATTACATTCAAGTATGCCCAATATGGATATATGTACCGCCCCGCTCTCGACAGCCGAGCTGCTCAGATCCGGCCCTACTGTGGGTGGCTCGAGGGTCTCCGGACCCGGGGGCCTCACGGTCACTTCAAATGAAAAGGGGTAGTGATGGGATGGTGGATTTAGGACGTATATGTACGGGCTGAGCCGTACGGAGTTCATGACACCACCCACGGTGTGTGGTGATATTGGACACCACCGCTGCAGTTACGGGGCACCCGGGGGAGATGTTGTGCAGCAAGTTGTTAACCCCTCCGTTGGCGGTGATGCTGGCCCTGGGACCCGTTGGGGAGGCTGGCGATGCAGGGAGATGGGCGACCGCAGGGTGCTGATGTACTCACTATTAGAAACACACACGAGTCTCTGGTTAACCAAGGTGATGGTGGTCGGTGCCCTCAGCTGGCTGTGTTCAGGTTCCCCCACCCGGCTGGTGGTCTCTGTCTTTCTCCTGCACCTGTGTAAGATGGTGGACTGCCTGTGCTTGCAACTTCAGGAGTCCGCTCCCGGCTTGTGGTTGCCTAAGGAGCCCTTTGCCCGCAGACGCTGGTCCGTGGAATCTCTGAGCCGTGGCGGTGGCCTTTTATCCCCCTCGGTGGGCTGTTACCTTCATTCGGGACTTTGGGTGGGACAGGACCTCTAGAACCGCTACCACTTAACACTCCGAATCTTCAGGACTGGATGGCGGGGAGTGGAATGGGTACACCTCTGGGCACTGTTGCTCACCCTCCTCTTGACATCGAGAGCGAACCATCCCCTCTCCCTGCAATGTCGGGTGTAGGTTACCAGTTCTCTGAGTTCCAGGTCCCGGTCGGGATGGCCAATAGGGAGATGCAGGTAGACGTCCCTCCGGGACACGAAGATCTCTGCGTCCAGGCCCGGCTCGAAGATGAATCCCCATCCTCTTTGGGGGTCGAAGTGCTGGACCTGGCCTTCGTGTGTCGGGCCCTTCACCTGAAAGGTGGTGTTGCGGAGGTTATCTTTCTCTGTGTAGCTCCGGGCCAGCACCTCCACTTACCTCTTTTCACGGGTGGTGATCTCCTGGCCAGATTGCGCTGCTGCTGCTCCCAGTATGGAGTGTCTGCCTGCTCCTGTTCTCTCTGTGCGGGGATCGGGCCCAGCCGGAGTTTCCCGTGCCGGCTACGACCGACACTCTCTGCACTGGGGAACCCCGCTGTGTCGTGGCCTGCTCGGCTGCCTTGCAGCTGCAGCCCCGCGGTGCCTAAGCCGAGGCCTGGGTTTTGGGAGCGGCCAGTGTGACACCCTGGACTAGCCAGGTAGTCACATACAATGTCAATGTAGAGTCCCTATGGGTGGAGATAAGGGGGGGGAGAATGAATAATAAAATACTGATAGGGGTGTGTTATAAGACGCCGAATATTATGGAAGAGGTAGAGAATCTCCTCATAAAGCAAATTGATAAAGCAGCGAGTCTTGGAGAGGTAATTATTATGGGGGACTTTAACTATCCTGATATAAATTGGGGAACAGAAACTTGCAGTTCCAGCAAAGGAAATAGATTTTTGATAACAATGAAAGATAATTACCTTTCACAAATGGTACAGGACCCCACAAGAGGGGGAGCACTACTAGACCTTGTACTAACCAATAGGCCAGACCGCATATCAAATATACAAGTTGGGGGTTACTTGGGGAATAGTGATCACAAAATAATAAGTTTTCATGTATTCTTTAGTAAGATGTATAGTAGAGGGGCTACAAGGACACTAAACTTCAGGAAAGCAAATTTTAAACGGTTGAGAGATGATCTTAGTGCAATAAACTGGGATGATGTACTAAGTAATAAAAGTACACAAAGCAAATGGGAGACTTTTATGAGCATCCTGAATAGGGCTTGTGCAGAAAATATACCCTATGGGAACAAACATGCTAGAAATAGGAGGAAACCCCTATGGCTAAATAGAGCTGTAAGGGAAGCAATAAAAGAAAAACAGAAAGCCTTAAAAGAATTAAAGAGGGTAGGTAGTGATGAGGCATTATATAATTATAGAAAATTAAATAAAATATGTAAAAAGCAAATTAAGTTAGCTAAGCTTGAGACAGAGAGACTCATTGCGAGAGAAAGTAAAAATAATCCTAAAATATTCTTTAACTACATAAACAGTAAAAAACTGAAAAGCGATAGTGTTGGCCCCCTTAAAAATAGTCTTGGTGAAATGGTGGAAGGGGATGAGGGTAAAGCCAACCTGCTGAATGACTTTTTTTCTACGGTTTTTATACAAGAAAATGCCATGGCAGATGACATGACCAGTGATGCCATAAATTCACCCTTGAATATTACCTGCTTAACCCAGCAGGAAGTACGCCGCCGCCTCGAAATCACTAAGGTTGACAAATCTCCGGGCCCGGATGGCATACACCCCAGAGTACTACAGGAATTGAGTTCTGTGATAGATAGACCATTATTTTTAATCTTCTCAGATTCCTTAATAACAGGGTCGGTACCGCAGGACTGGCGCATAGCAAATGTGGTGCCAATATTCAAAAAGGGGACAAAAACTGAGCCGGGAAATTATAGGCCGGTAAGTTTAACCTCTACGGTTGGTAAAATCCTTGAGGGTTTCTTGAGAGATGCTATACTGGAGTATCTCAAGAAAAATAACCTTATGACAGAGTATCAACATGGGTTTATGAGGGATCGATCCTGTCAAACTAATTTGATCAGCTTCTATGAAGAGGTAAGTTCAAGCCTGGACCAGGGAAATGCAGTGGATGTTGTGTATATGGACTTTTCAAAAGCTTTTGATACGGTGCCACACAAAAGGTTGGTACATAAAATGAGAATAATGGGGATAGGGGAAAATATGTGTAACTGGGTTAAAAACTGGCTCAGTGATAGGAAACAAAGGGTGGTTATTAATGGTACGTACTCGGACTGGGTCTCAGTTCATAGTGGGGTACCACAGGGGTCAGTATTGGGCCCGCTTCTTTTCAACATATTTATAAATGACCTTGTTGGGGGCATGCGGAGTAGAATTTCAATATTTGCAGATGATACTAAACTCTGCAGGGTAATCAATACAGAGGAGGATAATTTTATATTACAGGGAGATTTATGTAAATTGGAGGATTGGGCTGAGAAGTGGCAATTGAAGTTTAATGTAGATAAATGTAAGGTCATGCACTTGGGTAGAGGAAATAACATTTATGATTATGTACTTAATTGTAGAACACTGGGTAAAACAGACACAGAAAAAGACTTGGGTGTATGGGTGGATGGTAAACTTCACTTTAGTGGACAGTGTCAGGCAGCTGCTGCCAGGGCTAATAAAATAATGGGATGTATTAAAAGAGGTATAAGTGTTCATGAAAAAAATATAGTTCTACCTCTGTACAAGTCACTAGTGCGACCGCACGTAGAATACTGTGTACAATTCTGGTCACCGATATATAAGAAGGACATAGCTGAACTGGAGAGGGTGCAAAGAAGAGCGACCAAGATTATTAGAGGAATGGGGGGGCTGCAATACGAAGACAGGTTATTAAACTTGGGGTTATTTAGTCTGGAAAAACGAAGGCTTAGGGGAGATCTAATCACAATGTATAAATATATGAGGGGACAGTACAGAGACCTTTCCAAAGATCTATTTACACCTAGGCCTGCGACTGGAACACGGGGGCATCCGCTACGTCTTGAGGAAAGAAGGTTTAATCATAATCACAGACGAGGATTCTTTACTGTACGAGCAGTGAGACTATGGAATTCTCTGCCGCATGATGTTGTAATGAGTGATTCACTACTAACATTTAAGCAGAGCCTGGATGCCTTTCTTGAAAAATTTAATATAACCAGTTATGTATATTAGATTTTATGACAGGGTATTGATCCAGGGAACTAGTCTGAGTTTCCCGTGCCGGCTACGACCGACACTCTCTGCACTGGGGAACCCCGCTGTGTCGTGGCCTGCTCGGCTGCCTTGCAGCTGCAGCCCCGCGGTGCCTAAGCCGAGGCCTGGGTTTTGGGAGCGGCCAGTGTGACACCCTGGACTAGCCAGGTAGTCACATACATACCAACACACACACACCCCCACCCTAGACAGTTACAACAGTCAACCAAAAATCCTTGTTGCCTCCCTCCAGGGTCTGATGTCCACACCAGGTAGGGCGGAGCCAGGCGGTTGGCCCCACTGAGGAGTTCACAGGCCTGGAGGCGGGAAAAGTGTCAGTTCAGTCTTGGAGGTGAAAGTGAGAGGAGTAAACACTTGGGTGTCTGGGTTGGAGCCCAGGCACTGACAGCAAGGTTGGCAGACGGTGGTGGCCGTCTGCAGGAGTTAGTGGAACTCCGCAGAGCCGTAAGGACCGGGGTCGGGTGTCGGCCCACCGGTACCGGACCGGGAACGGAGTGAAGCTAAGCACACAGGCAGGGCCATCGGACCCCGACCAGGCTTGGAGCCGCCGTCAATAGTCAAAACCGAATGTGACAGGAACCCTAGGGGTTTCCCAACTACCAAGTCCCGATTGAAGGCATCTGTCCACCCAGAGAGGATATACAGCCACCGCCACAGGCTAGAGATCCAAGGGTCAGCGCCTGCGGGCAAAACGGGCTCCTACAGCACCTATACGCCGGGGAGCAGACTTTTATGATCCGGAACCATGGAAGACCACCACAAATCATTGGCAAAAGGTGACAAGAGCATTGGCAACTAATCTGGCCGCCATCCCCTTACTAACCATCACAACTAGAAGTAGCCGAGGGGTGAACTAACATCCTGTGCACCGCGAACCCAGCCGGAGAACTAACTATCCTAAAGGTAGGAAAGATGAATAACTCTCTACCTCAGAAAATAGACAAGAATAGCTAGCCCCCCACATTCAAAGACTGCGGTGATATAGGAAAAATACAATACACAGGTAGATGACAGGATTAGCAAAAGGTGAGGCCCCCGCTGACTAAAATAGGAAAGGACAGGAAAGGGACTGATGGTGGCCAGAGAAAAACCCTGCAAAATACCAACTTCCTGATAGTACAAAAAAGCCCTCAGATCGCACGATCTGAACTCCGTCCTATACTAGGTGCCCTTGTCATACCAATGAACAGAAAACAAGAATTATAACAAAGTCAACAAGCCACAAACACATGGACCCAAAGGAGCTATACTCCACACAGAACTGAGGGAGTTTCTCAACAATCCACTGAGGGGGAAAATCCCTGCAAGCAAATAAACTGAAACCAACCACAGCAAATGACAAACCCAGATAAACAAAAGAACCAGACAATAAATAAAGAGCGAGCACTTATCTGGGGAAGATGTGGTGTAGAGCAGGATTCAGCAGGCTGGAGATACGAAGAACAACTGACATCCGGCAACAGCCTGCAATCAGACCAGGATTTAAATAAGCAGAGAGTTAGCAAAGGAAACACCCACTGCACAACACACCTGGTCCAAGTCCAATCCATTCCTGGCCACCAGAGGGAGCCTCCCAGCAGCCAAAACATAACTAACATTCACAACAGCGGACTACCGGTGGGCAACCACAGGAGTCAAGAACTTTCTCAAAGGTGCAGGGAAAGACAGCCACCATCAGCCGTCCGGGGAGAGCACAACAACAACACTGCAGCCGGCTGCGGGACCCGTCCATCCAGCCGTTTTGGTTTACCAGAGACTTTGTCAGTGATTGTCTGAGTGAGTACACCAGTGCCATCCGGCACCGCGCCGCGCAGTCTCTGCACCCCAGCCATCCAGCCTCCTCATCACACCATCGGGCCCTGGGATCACCAACCCCTACCCACGGAGGGGACAACATCTCAGCTGCACCGTACCATCTCTCACGGGATCCCCGTTATCAGCAGCGGTGGTGCCATCATCACCACGACCCGTGGGTGGCGTCACGAACAATCTCCCTAACCAAACCACCCCCCTTTTCACTCACGGGTGAGGAGCGCTGCTCGAGTCCCCGGGTCCGGTCCGCCGCTTGAGCCACCGAGCAGCAGCAGCAGAAGCCCTGGACCCGAGCGTGGCGAGCGCGTCCCCTCTGCCCGCGACAACTTGGCGTCTGCGAACAGGATAGAACCGATCTACTTACCAGTAGAAGTGCGCCTTGTAGTCTCCGCTGGCGGTGTCCGGCTGAAAAATTGAAAGCGCCGCCATCTTTGGCGTGAAAATCTCCCGCTCAAGCGTCTTCCCCGAGCAGGGGAGGGCCGAAAGCAAAGCCCCGCCCCCAACAAGCGGAAGTGCTAGAAAGAACCAAGGGGGGGCGGGTGAAAGCCTGGCTAATGCAGCCGAGGGCATAAAAAGCGGGAACGCCAGGACTCTGCAACATATCTTGTTCCTGGAAGTCTGCCAGCAAGCATGTCCGTTCCGTCCGCTGATGCCGAGATTCCCGAGCCCACGCCAGGAACGGCAGCGTGGGTGGAAGCCCGGACCGCACAAATGTGCTGCCGCCTTCAAACCCAGGTCCGGTTCTTGATGGAGCGCTGGGTGGCCGAGATGGAGGAAGTGGCGGCGGCCGTGTGGAGACGCGAGGTGGAGGCAGTGTTGGAGGAGCGGGTAAGTGACCCACGCCCCTGTGTCCAAGAAAGACCGGCCGCTGCGGCTGAGGGGCCCGGCCTGCGTCCGCTCACCCTCCTGCCTCCCCCGCCATCCATACTGGTTGCTGTTGCCCCTCTGCTCGGTCAGCTACCCCCAACATTGGTAGCGGAATCTAGCCTGTCCACCCTAGAGGACCGGCCTGGGGGCGTTGTCCGGGAACGGCCAGTATCCCTCCCGCTGCAATGGAAGACCCCGCGGGAAGTGGCCGTCCGCGACGAGAAACCGTCGGCCCCGGAAGTGACCGCATCCGAGACCGTCCCGGCTCCGGCAGTCTGCCCGGCCGTGGAAGAACCGGCCGCTGCGGGCCCGAAGGCCCAACCGGTGAGGCCAGCTGTCCCTGAGTCCCACGCCTCGGCTGAGGCTGCGCCGGGCCGCCACTGCAAAGCAGCAGTTCAGGCCACGTCACCGCAGGACCCCCACAAGAGAGTACCGGTCGTGGTCGGTGTGGGTGCGGTCCAGCCGGGCCCGACCCGAGCGCCGGGGTCTGCCAATGCCCCTTATTGGGACAGGGAACCAAGCCAGTTGGGCCGAGAGATTGCCGCCAGGGAGCAGCAGAGGGCCGAAGTGATGGCACGAGTGATTAAGGAGAAGGATGCACTCCGCCATGCCACCTTTCGGGTGCGGGGCCTGGTGTACGAGGGCCAAGTCCGGCAGTTTGACACGCGAAGGGGGTTCGGTTTCATCTACGAGCCAGGCCTGGAGGCCAAAGTGTTTGTGGACCACCGCGATGTAAACTCACACCTCCCCACGGGCCACCCAGGTTGTGATCTGTTGCCGGGCGACCTGGTAACCTACACCCGACACTGCGGGGAGAGGGGCTGGTTCGCCCTAGACGTTAAGCAAAGAGAGAGCCGCAGTGTGCAGATGCGGCCCCAGCCCCCTCCTCCACCGAGCAGTCCGGATATCGAGCTGGAGGAGGTCCTGGATGAGTGCGACATCAAATAGTGGCTGCGGTCCTCCGTTGCAACCAAGTTGTCCCCGTTGGGACCCTCAGCAGTTTGAATGAATGAATCCGAATCAACCAAAGTTTTCACCTGATTGTGAACTGTGATTATCCCGGCCGTTGCCGGCAAGTTGTCCCCGGAGGGACCCTATGTGTTTTACCGTCCACATGAGGAACTGCTCATGGACATGGCCGAGAACTGGCAGGTCACCCACGAACTTGTGGGCCTGTAAATAATGTTGTGGGCTGGTTTCCGTCCGTTCCACCTCCGGAGAGGCAGATTGGAGAAAGGGCCCGCAGCAGAGCAGGCTGGGGCCTGGCCACCACCTGGACCGGTGGCCATCCTCCGGGGGTCAGGGGTCCACCTAGACGTGGGGTCCCCTGAAGTGACAGCCGAGTGCGAGACACCATACCCGTTCCTGCTCGGGTAACCTGGATCAGGACTGGGGTAAAGGGGTGCTGCCCATTTCTTAGGGGCAGCATCAAGGATCAGGTTATTTAAATGCTTGTTGCCTCCCTCCAGGGTCCACACCAGGTGGGGCAGAGCCAGGCGGTTGGCCCCACCCACCGAGGAGTTCACAGGCTTGGAGGCGGGAAAAGTGTCAGTTCAGTCTTGGAGGTGAAAGTGAGAGGACTAAACACTTAGGTATTTGGGTTGGAGCCCAGGCACTGACAGCAAGGTTGGCAGATGGTGGTGGCCGTCTGCAGGAGTTAGTGGAACTCCGCAGAGCCATAAGGACCGGGGTCTGGCGTCGGCCCGCCGGTACTGGACCGGGGAACGGAGTGAAGCTAAGCCCACAGGCAGGGCCATCGGATCCCGACCAGGCTTGGAGCCGCTGTCAATAGTCAAATCCGAATGTGACAGGAACCCTAGGGGTTTCCCAACTACCAAGTCCCGATTAAAGGGAACCGTCCACCCAGAGAGGATATACAGCCACCGCCACAGGCTAGAGATCCAAGGGCCAATCTCCCTAACCAAACCCCCCCTTTTTCACTCACGGGTGAGGAGCGCTGCTCGAGTCCCCGGGTCCGGTCCACCGCTCGAGCCACTGAGCAGCAGCAGCAGAAGCCCCGGACCTGAGCGTGGTGAGCGCGTCCCCTTTGCTCGCTGGGCCGCCTTCCAGTCAGCAGCCACTTTCATCTTGGCCAGGCAGATTGCCGGGGCCGTGGCCGACTGGGGCGCGGCCTTTTCCGGGACCGGCGGGTTCAAGGCGGAACAGGGTATCCTCCAGAGGTTGATCTTCCGTGGAGCCGGGGTTGGTGCCGGGGCGGTGACGGGCTGGCTGTTGGCGGCTTCCTCGAACTGGTCCTCACGGGCTGGTGGGATGGACTCCGCTGCCGGTGTTGATGGAAGCGGACCGAGCGGGGGGTCAGCAGCAACCGGTACAGACGTTGAGAGAGGCAATATAGAGGGCAGGGGCAGACCGGGTCCCTCAACCTGGTCGGCCGGTCTCTCGAGGATATAGGGGCGTGGGTCGCTCACCTGCTTCTCTAAAGTTGCCTCCACTTCGCGTGCCCGGACGGCCGCAGCTAGCTTCTCCATCTCGGCCATCCACCGCTCCATTATAAAGCGCGTCTGCGCCTGGATCCGGCGACACATCCGCACGGTCTGGGCTTCCACCCATGCCGCTGTTCCGGGCACGGTCTCCTATACTCCGGGCTTGTTGGACGGGTTAGCCATGTCGCTCTCAAGGGGTCCAGGAACCAGAAGGGTGGCAGAGTCCTGGAGTCCCTGCCCTTTATCTGCTCGGTCACATGTCACAGAATTTTCACCCGCCCCCCTTGGTCTTTTCTTGGCACTCTTCTCTCTGGCCGGTACGTTTCGTTTTGCGACTTCCGGCTTTCTTTTCGGCCGTGTTCCCAGGAGGCGAGGATTCAGCTTTGCGCCTTTTCTCGGGGAAGGAGACGCCGGGCGGGAATTTTCGTGCCAAAAGATGGCGGCAAGATGGCGTTTTCTGGGAATTTCGCAACGGATCACCACTGACTTCAATACAAGATGCACTTCCACAAGGTAAGTGGATGGGTAAGTATCCTATTCGTGATGCCAGAAATTTGAGGTGTACAGCCCCGCTCTTGGCAGCCGAACTGCTCGGATCCAGCCCTTCTGTGGGTGCCTCGAGGGTCTCTGGACCCGGGGGCCTCATGGTCACTTCAAATGAAAAGGGGCAGTGATGGGATGGTGGATTTAGGACGTATATGTACGGGCTGAGCCGTACGGAGTTCGTGATGCCACCCATGGTGTGTGGTGATATTGGACACCACCGCTGCAGTTACATCTACCCAGGGGAGATGTTGTGCAGCAAGTTGTTCACCCCTCCGTGGGCAGGGATGGTGGCCCCGTGACCTGTTGGGGAGGCTGGCAATGCAGGGAAATGGGCGACCGCAGGGTGCTGATGTACTCACTATTAGAAACACACACGAGTCTCTGGTAAACCAAAGGGATGATAGTTGGTGCCCGCAGCCGGCTGCGTTCGGGTTCCCCCACCCGGCTGGTGGTCTCTGTCTTTCTCCTGCACCTGTGTAAGATTATGGACTGCCTGTGATTGCAACTTCAGGAGTCCACTCTCGGCTTGTGGTTGCCTAAGGAGCCCTTTGCTCGTAGACACTGGCCTCTGGGATATCTGAGCTGTGGCGGTGGCCTTTTATCCCCCTCGGTGGGCTGTTGCCTTCAGTCTGGACTTTGGGTGGGACAGGACCTCTAGTCCTGGCCGCAATCAGTTAATTAGCTAGTCCCCAGTTGCTTCTAGACCTAGCTTCAGGGTCTGAGTACCCCCCTTTGTGCTCCAATTTCCGAGTCGGTTCCCCGGGTCGGTACCGGCGGGCCACTACCCTGTTCCGGTCCACCTCGGTTCCACTGAGCCGTCTTCCCGGCTCCTGCAGACAGAGACCACCGTCTGCCTCCTAGCCAAAGGCACCAGGGCTCCCACCCTGGTACCTGTCAGTTTTCCTTTAGGCCCAGACACAGGCCTGACCTCCACTCTCACTGAACTCTGAAACTGATCTGTTTGAAGTGCTCTGACTTTTCTCCGCCTCGAGCTGTCTAAAACTCCTAGGTGGGCGACTTCCAACCGCCTGGTTCCGCCCTCTAGTGTGTCTACCAAGCCCATTGGGGGTGACTAGGGTTTTGTGGTTTGCTGTGTGTTACCTGTGAGGGAAGGGTGTAATGCGGGGCCCTATATGTGACTACCTGGCCCAGCCAGGGCGTCACATATACATATATATTCTGGTTCCCCTTTCCAGCAGTATGATTCTAGCCTGTGCGCATGCGCCTCCAAGATGTGAGCCTGGACTTCTGAAAGAGCAATATATGGATCGACACGAGCGTGCCTCTGGCTTCCAGTTTGTGACACACAGCGTGCGGTCTATCGCTGATAGTGGAAGTCATTTTTATGTGGCAGCATCACATCAGGGCGCATGCATCGTATGAGGCTTTTTCCAGCACACGTCACCATTAGGATGCAGTCTTATTGGTTAAGGGGGGTTTTTACAGCGCACTTTCTTCTCACTCTGACACACACCCTGAAGGTTTAACAAAACAAACGTCACATCGGGATGAGGGACCGTTCAGCTTTTTTGTTATCACAGTGAGGTAGTTATTAGGCTTAGATTTATGCTGTCTTTATTTGTCCTTGGATGTATTTGGCCTTGGTGCCATACATGATAATAGAGATTAATTGCTTCTATAACTATAAGGAATCGTGATATTGACATTTGATGTGTTATACTTTGCTGCCATCTTGTGGACATAATATAGAATACAGGATGAAATAATTATTAATGCAGTCAGTATTGGTATTATTTATTACATTGGGTATTTTTTGCACAAGCACTAGTCACTTTGGTCTATATACATCTTATTTACATTTGTATTTACTTAGTAGAATATTATTTATTTTTTTGGATGGTATATAGTCTTTGGTGTCCTGGTATTATATTTTCTATATTTGGTATTTGCACTGATGATTTTACTATTTAAACATGGCATTTATATATTATTATACTGGTATATGCAATTATTTATACAATTTATTTTGCAAAGGTTATAATATTCTATTTATACTGTCTGATCTATGCTTTTCCCTATATGCTGCATGGTCCCCCATATGCGTTTTCTGTACATTCTCTCTTTTTTATGTTTTTAAAATTTTTCAACAAAAAAAATATTTTAATGTTACTTATTTTTGCTTCTATATATGTGGATCTACTTTAATCTGCCATTGGTGTTATTATTGTTGAGTTTGGAGAGCTCTGAGGCATAGGGAGGAATTTCTTTCCCCTATATTGATTACATGACCATTTCTTGTTTGTATTAAGTCACTTTCTGTGTCTGAATTGTCATATCACTGGCCCAAAGTCATGTAACCCTTTCAATACCGCCCTTTGGTGCCTAATTCGATGCCAATTTTTGTGCAGTGTTATCAATTTTGTTGCAGCTTTAAAGGGCATTCACATCAGAGACGCTCGCTGCATTGTATTTTATTATTGTGATTTTTATTTTTGCTGTTAAACCTGTAAAAAAAAAACAAAACTAAAAAATAATCTGTGGAATAAGAAATTAACTTCAGTCCTGAGTAAGAAACTGGTCAAATAAGAAAACACCTTCAGCATTGTCAGCTTCTTCACATTGTATTTAAAAGTGGTGCTGTTGCCCATAGCAACCAATCAAGTCATTTTCTACATGGCTTTGGAAAAATGACAGACGGCTCTGATTGGTTGCAATGGGAAATTTCTCCACTTGTACTTAATGAAGATAATCTGAGAATCCAGCTCAAAACATACAAGGTTTCATTATTTCTTGTTTATTTGAAGTGCATAATAACCGCTTTATATAAAAAAAGAAATAAAGCTTTTTTTTCTTGCACTTGTTATTAATACCATTATACAAAGGTGCATCTCAATAAATTAAAATATAATGAAAAAGTTATTTTATTTCAGTAATTCAATACAACAAAGGAAACGCATATATTATATAGAGTCATTACATACAGAGTGATCTATTTCAAGTGTTTATTTTTGTTAGTGTTGATGATTATGGCTTACAGCCAATGAAAGCCCAAAAGTCCTTATTTCAGAAATTAGAATATTATATAAGACCAACTAGTCATTGCTAAAGAAGCTGGCTGTTCACAGAGTGCTGTATCCAAGCATATTAATGGAATGTTGAGTGGAAGGAAAACGTGTGGTAAAAAAAGGTGCACAAGTAAATGAGATAACCGCAGCTTTGATAGGATTGTTAGGAAAAGGTTTTTCAAAATTTTGGGGTAGATTCACAAGGAGTACATGGAGTAAAGGGGGCTTTACACGCTACGATATCGATAATGTTTTATCGTCGGGGTCACGTCGTTAGTGACGCACATCCGGCGTCATTAACGATATTGCAGCGTGTGACACTTATGTGCTACCTAAAACGATCGCAAAAGCAGCCAAAATCCTTTGCCGCGGAGAGGTCATCCTAAAACAAAAAATCATTTACCTCTCATTAGGGATGTTGTTCTTCGTTCCTGCGGCAGCACACATCGCTGTGTGTGACACCGCAGGAGCGAGGAACATCTCCTTACCTGCCTCCATCAGCAATGCGGAAGGAGGAGGTGGGCGGGATGTTTACGTCCCACTCATCTCCGCCCCTCCGCTTCTATTGGCCGCCTGCCGTGTGACGTCGCTGTGACACCGCACGACCCACCCCCTTAGAAAGGTGGCTTGCCGGCCAAAGCGACGTCACAGGGCAGGTAAGCTGTGTGACGGGGAGCGCAATTTTGTGCGCGACGGGGAGCGATATGCTCGTGTCGCACAAACGATGGGGGCGGGTACGCACGCTAGTGATATCGGTACCGATGATGCTACCGTGTAAAGCTCCCTTTAGTGTTTCAAGAGCCATCACACACAGATGTATCAAGGACATGGTCTACAAGTGTCGCATTCCTTGTGTCAAGCCACTCATGACCAATAAACAACACCAAAAGTGTCTTACCTGGGCCAAGGAGAAAAAGAACTGGACTGTTCCTCATTGGTCCAAGGTGTTGTTTTCATGTGAAAGTAAATTTTGCATTTCATTTGGAAATCAAGGTCCCAGAGTCTGGAGGAAGAGTGGAGAGGTCACAATCCAAGCTGCTTGAGGTTTACTGTGAAGTTTCCACAATCAGTGATGGTTTGGGGAACCATGTCATCTGCTGGTGTAGGTCCACATGATTTATCAAGACCAAAGTCAGTGCAGCCATCTGTAGGGGGATCAGGGCTGCTGCAGAGGTAGCCGGCACACTGAGGGGTTATATTTAATGTATTCAAATGTATGGTATAATGTGTAATGTGTAAATAGCAACCAGGTGGCAATGTGTCTGAGAACAGAAGTCCTGGCACCTGGGTAGGCAGTTTAGGAATGAAGCAAGAAAAGGAGAATAAGGAATATATAAAGGACAATATAACGGAGGAGGTAGGGTAGGAGAGTCCTCAGGAGGAGATTCGGAGAAGAAGCCCAAATCGAAAAACTTTAATTATCTATCCTAAGGGTCACTTCTGTGATCGCAGACACGCAGGATCCTGCAAGTAGAGGATTGTGTAACTGCATCCCAAGAATCAGGGTATAGTCCAGTCGGTCGGGGAGGCATCAGTTTTTTTGGATACAAATACTCTAAGAAATCCCTTGCAACACCAAAAGTCAGTGGGCCCTTGTCTGAGAAGGGTAGGTCCTGGCCTAATAACGGATGGAGGAGTGCTGTCGTACATAGCCTGTCCAAAGCGCAAGTTAATACCTGTGGGTGGGACAGATAGACTTATGGACTATTTGAATCGGTTTGTGCAGCGTGACGTCAGACAGGGGAATGAGGAGCCTAGCGGTGTCTTATGGAGCCCAGGTGCGAGGAAAGCAGTAGACCATTAAATTGTATTGTAAGGTGGAGCCTGGAGGGAACCCCATCGGGACCAAGAACAGTGCCTGTGTAGTGCAGATGAAGATAAATGCTATAAATGCTGTGAAGACAAAGTAAAGTTAAGAAGATAGATGCTGTAAATACTGTGAAGAAAATAAGTAAAGTTCTGTTGTTTGAAAAGAATACTACGGTGTGCAGTTCAGTCCTGGTTACACCACATTACACATTCAAATACACATCAGGTTGCCCTATTCCCACTGGGAACTTGGCTAGGGTAGGGTAATAAAGGGGTCGCCAACAGAGAGGCATTTACAGGATGCCCTCAACAGGGGCCCCAGTCCCACTAGCTTAGGACCTGGGAGGGGGGAGGTGCAGCCAGCAGGGGGAGTCAGAAGCCAAGACAACAGTTAGAGAGTTCTCCAGCAGAGCAGTGGAGCAGACGTGCCTCACTGGTGCTCCGGTGGGAAGGAGGAGAAGATCACAACGGTTGCTGCGGGCAGAGGGATCTCTGCTCCCCATGAAACAGACGCTACACAGAGTGGCAGGAACCTAGGGAAGATCATACTTCATGTTGGTTTTCCAGAATCTGCCTGGACAGGGAAAGTTTCAGGCTTCCTGGTCCACACAGCAACCGACAGCACAGTGCCATATAAGATCCGGGGCCTCGCCTCAAGCCGGACCCTACATCGGAACTGCAGCACCGGCACATAGGGACAAGAGTATGTACCGCCCCCGTGCCAGCAGCCGGCGGTGCTCAGATCCGGGGCCTACGGTCCAGCTCGAGGGGTCGCCCAGACCCGGGAGTCGTGCGGACACTCCGAATGAAAGGGGGACGTATTTATACAGGATTGTTTGTAGAATGTTCGTGATGCCACCCACGGTGTGTGATGAAGTGGGACACCACCGCTGCGGTTGTGGGGAGCACCCGGGGTAGATGTAATGGCAGCTGGATGTTAATCCCTCCATTGGTAGGTATGGTTGCCTCAGGACCCAGTGTCTCAGTGCAGGGTATGGCGATGGCAGGGGCTTGCACGCCCAGATGGACCGGGGGATAGTTGGTTACTCACTCTTAAATGAATCACACCAAGGTGCTGGTGGCCGGCCGCCACGGCCAGTTGTACTCTGCTCCCCCACCCGGGCTGTTGGTCGCCGTTCTTTCCTCTGCACTAGTGTTGTTGTGTCCTGACTTCCCAGTGTGGAACACGGGAGTCCGCTCACGGCTTGTGTGTGTCTGAAGAGCCGTGCCCGTCTGACGCTGACCCGTGGGATCTACAGGCCCTGGCGGTGGCCCTATCCCTCTCTTTGGATGGTTGTCTACTTTTTGGGACTTAGGTTGGGACAGGACCTATAATCCTGCCCTCAATCGGTTAATTATCTAGGCCGCTGTCTTCTGTCGTGGCTTCAGAGTCCGAGTACGCGCTGTGTGCACGGTTTCCGGTCGGTTCTCCGGTGTCGGTACCTGTGGGCTCCAACCCTTCTCTGGTCTTTCTCGGATATGTCGAGCCGTCTTCCCGTCTCCTGCTGACGGAGACCACTGTCTGCCACCTAGCCGAGGTACCAGGGCTCCGACCCTGGCACCATTCCAACTTGAACTTCCTCTGCTGGAGTTACAACTAGCTCCAGTCCACACTCCTCTCAACTTGAACTCTACCACTGAACTGCTTGTTTTCCCGCCCCGAGCTGTCTAGACCCCTAGGTGGGCGTTTCCTAACCGCCTTGTCCAACCCACTGGTGTGTCCGTCTTGCCCTAAAGGGGGGTGACTAGGGTTTCAGGTCGGCTGTATGTTACCTGGGTGAGGGAAGGTGTTGTGCGGGGGCCTATTGTGTGACTACCTGGTTTTGCCAGGGCATCACAAGTACATCTCGTGAAACCCAGGGTCCCCTCGTAGCTTCAAGCCTGGGGATCTACAGACAGGCGTTACAAAGAGAAACCCACCGAACACCAAACTGGACTGATCTTTAAAGGGATTCGGGTTCGACGGAGCCCATCATAGCAAGTAACTGGTATTACCTGGGTGAGCAGCATCGTACAAAAGTGAGTAACACAACCTGGAACTGCAGCCATAGACTCTGACTCTTTATTACCAGTACTGCTGCGACTCGCTGCCATTACTACTCCCCTCTTCATCCTCCACGTGGCCCGCTCTTCCTGTGGAGAGCAATACCATCCCTGGCTGCTGCTACCATCTGCCCCAAAGGACAGCAACAGCAGCGGTGGCCCATTCTCTGGCTGCATACCACAGGTGGCATCACGACAAACACCTTGCCACTACCAGCAACATCTCTCCTCTGCCGTCTTCTGTACCGCTCAGTGAAATGGAGCTGGGCTAGGCCAACCTTGACAATGACAGTCGATGGCCTGGCGACGAGTAGGTTGAATTCACCTGCCCTGTGGGGCGCTACACAGGTGTGCCGCCCCGGTGACAACCGGGGTGCTCGGACCCGGGGTTGGTCGTGGCTCGAGAGATCCGGTCTCATTTCAGCGGAGACTCTGATCCTTGAAAGGGGATTATTTACAGGGGAAGAGTTCGTGACACCACATGCGATAATGTGAGTACTATTTAGAGGAAGGGGGGAAGGGCACCACCTAAATGGGATCTCCGGGTATACGGATACATATGCCAAATGGAGAAGAAAAAGAGTATACCCACAGAGGGATCACCAAGAGATTATAAAAATAGAAAAATCTTTATTACAATTAGGAATACATATGGAACTCCATGCTGGGAGTAAACACACAAAGGACAATTAAAAGCATTTAAAACAAACACATATCCCCTATGCCAAAGCACATATGAAATTGGTACTGAATAGATCAATATTATACACCACCCCTTAAATAAGTACAACCAGCTGTAAACTGGACACAGTGATATTTATTACGGTGCTAGAAAATAATAATATACAATATATCCGCATCAAAAAGGCTGAAAATACCCTTAGAAACACATTGGTAAGGTCACAGATATATGAAGCACTCCCATAGCATCTATAGTACAGGCAAAAAAAAAAAAAAAAAAAAAGGGTGAGTCAGGCTCAGGTTTAGCGTGTAATAAAGCACACAGGGTGTAACCCTGAGCGACAGAGCCTAAACCACAAGATATTATTGATAGGACTTCTGAGAAAGGCTTGGCTATATTTTAGTGAAGTATATAAACAGGATTAGACATAAAATCCATTCAACAGTTAAGTAAGCCAGATGAAAAATATTAAACCAGTGCACACTGTCTGTATAGATCAATCCCTGTACAGATAATCAATTCTAGAAACTAGTGCATTCAGTTGGAGCACACAAACGGCAAATAGGGCATAAAGTAAGACTTAAACACAAAAACAGCAGCACATTGGATACGTGCTGCTGCTATGTCAGCTAGCCGAACATTGATACCAAAAACCTTTTCAGTGGCCCAGGTGTTACAGAAAAGCCCATACTCACTATCCTAATAACCAGGGAGCACAGACAAAAACCAGGATGTAGGAAGGGGGGGAAAGCTTTGGCAGAGTTACCCCACGCGTATCGCCTCCAAACAGGAGGCTTCCTCAGGGGAAGAAAAATAGACAGTGTGTAGTCCAAAGTGTGTCATATTTAAATCATGCAGCAAATTGGGTAATTACTCACCAGCTTGCAGCTTGAGAGAGTGCAACATTATAGTATAAGGTGTTTCTGCATGGCGGCCGCCATTTTGGCCGAATCACATGATTCGGCTGAAAACCCTCCCTAAGTCTCTACAGCTCATGCGTCCACAAGATGGCGCTGTTTAACATCAAAACTCATATTGCTCTGATGTGCAAGTCCTTATAGGTGGAACATAACGGTATATAGGTAAAGTAACACATTTTGATTAAGTAGAATAACTTTACAGGGATAGGTATATCACACTCGGCGGCGCATGCGCAGTAACCGTTTATGGGAACTTAGTGCATAACTTGAGGTGTCACAGCACACTCGTACAGGAAATATCGGTAGCCACCAATATAAAACCCTAATAGTATAGAGAGCTTATTTATGCTTATTTTCTTTTATTTTACCGTCCCACTTCGGATATATAAGGTATTGTAGATAACACCCAGCAATAAATACGTGTGGTTAGTACAGGAAAACACAGAAAAAAAAAAAAAAAAAATTGGTATACCCAACTTGGCGGCGCATGCGTAGTAGCAGTTTATTGGGACTTAGTGCATAACTTAAGATATCCCAGCACACTTGCACAGGGAATACCGATGGCCACCACTCTAAACCCCTGATGGTACACAATACTTATTTATGCTTATTTATGCTTATTTATGCTTATTTTACAGCCCCACTTCAAATGTATAGGGTATTATGAATAACACCCAGCAATATATAGATAGAATACAATTCTGTTCAACAAAGGTACAGTCCGCCAGCTTATGTGGCATATGTGCAATAACAATTTTATTGGGACTAAATACATGGCTTGTCAAAGCTCCCCATACCATGTGCAGGGAACACCAGTGACAACCACTGGAATACCCCACCACATGTGAGGCTTGTCAAACAGCCTCATCAAGCCTATAAGACAGAGGATAGAGGAAGTTCTAGGGATCCATTACAGTCTGATATCACTCAAGGTGCATAGTCTAAGGGGATGGGCCCAGACATTCAAGGCAGTGATCATACTCACTGTTGCTCCTTTCCGTCGAACTTTTGGCTGTAGTAGGGTCTCCCGTGTTAGGGCTTTGCAGTCCTGCAGAGCACTTGAAACCACGTTCCTCGGATAGCCTCGTTTCCAGCAGTGCCTATTTTAATTGCCGTTCCAGAAATGCGATCTATGTACTCATCTGCAATTGCCCAAAGCTGTATGTAGGCCAGACAAGCCAAGAGGTAAGAAAGAGAATTCAACAACACTTCTCCAACATAAACACAGCTACTGCAGATTTGAAGAAAGGGAAGACACTCACCTCGGTGGCCTCACATTTTTTAACATACCATGGGGGTCGCTATACCAATGCGAGAGTTATGATTGTTGATTCAGTCAAAACAGGCATTAGGGGAGGGAACCCCGTAAAGGAGCTGTTGCAGAAGGAATCCAAATGGATTTACAACCTCAAGAGTCTGGCCCCCCATGGGTTAAATGAGGAATTGTTATATACTGGATTCTACAAAGACTTGTGATCTCTGACCATTTGTGAATTTCTGTTCCTTACCTTTTAGCGACTGAGGCTTCTCCAACAAAGTGAGGATCCTGGGAGCATTCTATCGCTCGTCTATATCTGCAGGACATTATTTCCGGTCATGGAGAGAGTGAAGATGAATCTTACAGTACTCTTGACTGAATGAAGTCAGCAGGACAAAAAGAACTTCACACGGGAATGTGGATCCTGGAATTCCGAATTGGGAGTACTGGATGATACGCCTTTTTTGGACAATGTTATTAAAACTTGTAGGCCATCGGAGCCCAAACCTCGAGCCTCAATAATAGGATACTGTCCTGGACGTTATAATTGATTCCTTGTTGGTTACATCTATACTGTGTTTGTGTGTAGGGCACTTGACAAATTTTTTTTTTTTTTTCTTCTAGCCTTTGTATGGGGACCTTAACATCGTATGTATTTACACTATTTCAAGATGTACCCCTAAGGTTTCTAGAGTTCTACTGACGGAGCCGTACCAGAATGTTATCTTTCATGGGATTGGAGGATGACTTCTGTCTGGGCCCATCCCCTTAGACTATGCACCTTGAGTGATATCAGACTGTAATGGATCCCTAGAACTTCCTCTATCCTCTGTCTTATAGGCTTGATGAGGCTGTTTGACAAGCCTCACATGTGATGGGGTATTCCAGTGGTTGTCACTTGTGTTCCCTGCACATGGTATGGGGAGCTTTGACAAGCCATGTATTTAGTCCCAATAAAATTGTTATTGCATATATGCCACATAAGCTGGCGGACTGTACCTTTGTTGAACAGAATTGTATTCTATCTATATATTGCTGGGTGTTATTCATAATACCCTATACATTTGAAGTGGGGCTGTAAAAAAAGCATAAATAAGCATAAATAAGCATAAATAAGTATTGTGTACCATCAGGGGTTTAGAGTGGTGGCCATCGGTATTCCCTGTGCAAGTGTGCTGGGACATCTTAAGTTATGCACTAAGTCCCAATAAACTGCTACTACGCATGCGCCGCCAAGTTGGGTATACCAATTTTTTTTATCTTTATTTTTTTTTCTGTGTTTTCCTGTACTAACCACACGTATTTATTGCTGGGTGTTATCTATAATACCTTATATATCCGAAGTGGGACGGTAAAATAAAAGAAAATAAGCATAAATAAGCTCTCTATACTATTAGGGTTTTATATTAGTGACTACCGATATTTCCTGTACGAGTGTGCTGTGACACCTCAAGTTATGCACTAAGTTCCCATAAACGGTTACTGCGCATGCGCCGCCGAGTGTGATATACCTATCCCTGTAAAGTTATTCTACTTAATCAAAATGTGTTACTTTACCTATATACCGTTATGTTCCACCTATAAGGACTTGCACATCAGAGCAATATGAGTTTTGATGTTAAACAGCGCCATCTTGTGGACGCATGAGCTGTAGAGACTTAGGGAGGGTTTTCAGCCGAATCATGTGATTCGGCCAAAATGGCGGCCGCCATGCAGAAACACCTTATACTATAATGCTGCACTCTCTCAAGCTGCAAGCTGGTGAGTAATTACCCAATTTGCTGCATGATTTAAATATGACACACTTTGGACTACACACTGTCTATTTTTCTTCCCCTGAGGAAGCCTCCTGTTTGGAGGCGATACGCGTGGGGTAACTCTGCCAAAGCTTTCCCCCCCTTCCTACATCCTGGTTTTTGTCTGTGCTCCCTGGTTATTAGGATAGTGAGTATGGGCTTTTCTGTAACACCTGGGCCACTGAAAAGGTTTTTGGTATCAATGTTCGGCTAGCTGACATAGCAGCAGCACGTATCCAATGTGCTGCTGTTTTTGTGTTTAAGTCTTACTTTATGCCCTATTTGCCGTTTGTGTGCTCCAACTGAATGCACTAGTTTCTAGAATTGATTATCTGTACAGGGATTGATCTATACAGACAATGTGCACTGGTTTAATATTTTTCATCTGGCTTATTTAACTGTTGAATGGATGTTATGTCTAATCCTGTTTATATACTTCACTAAAATATAGCCAAGCCTTTCTCAGAAGTCCTATCAATAATATCTTGTGGTTTAGGCTCTGTCGCTCAGGGTTACACCCTGTGTGCTTTATTACACGCTAAACCTGAGCCTGACTCACCCTTTTTTTTTTTGCCTGTACTATAGATGCTATGGGAGTGCTTCATATATCTGTGACCTTACCAATGTGTTTCTAAGGGTATTTTCAGCCTTTTTGATGCGGATATATTGTATATTATTATTATTTTCTAGCACCGTAATAAATATCACTGTGTCCAGTTTACAGTAGGTCATAGCACTGCTGGTTGTACTTATTTAAGGGGTGGTGTATAATATTGATCTATTCAGTACCAATTTCATATGTGCTTTGGCATAGGGGATATGTGTTTGTTTTAAATGTTTTTAATTGTCCTTTGTGTGTTTACTCCCAGCGTGGAGTTCCATATGTATTCCTAATTGTAATAAAGATTTTTCTATTTTTATAATCTCTTGGTGATCCCTCTGTGGGTATACTCTTTTTCTTCTCCCTTTGGGATAATGTGAGTACTGCCGCTGCTGGAGGGAGTACCGGGGTGGATAGTGTGAGGCAGCAAGGTGTCAGTCCCTTCGCGGGTAGGGAAGGCCCCGGACTCTGGGGATTGGTAGCTTGGGGAGAGCAGGGTGCATGGACCAGGGTACTCACTCCCCATAGTCGTGGTGTTAGATGAGGTTTAGAAAGTAGACACACACACACACACTGTAGGTAAACCAAGTACCGCTGCCGCTGCGGGGAGCCCATCCAGGTATCCGCTCCCACCGGTGTCACTTAGTGATCCGAAGCCTGCCTCCTGCACAATTTGTTGTCTGTTGGTGGCCCCGTGGCTTGAAGCTGTTAGGGGCCCCACTCACTATGTGTAGTGTACCTGTGCTCTTGAGGGCTGGCACTTGGGACCTCAGTGGGCTGCTTTTGACTGGAAAACCCTGTCCCCCTCATTGTGCTGATGCCCTTAATCTCTGAGCTCTCAGGGAAGTTCGTGAAGATCCTTTCCCTCTAAGGTTAATTGTCAGGATGTTGAATTGGCTCCTGACCTAGAGTCCTGTACCCCGTTGTGCTCGGTTCCAGTCCGTTCTGTTGGGCTTTTGTGGTGCTGACAGTCCTCCAAGACTTTGTCCGTCACACCCTTGTCCAACTTCCCTGCAACCGGTCCCCGACTCCTTTGATCCTGGACCACCGTCTGTGACCCAACCTGTCGTCTCCCTCTAGCTCCCTGGGAGCTAACACTCCAGCTCCTCTCACTTTGAGAGCTGTTACTTCCCTGTCTTGGTCCCTACCACCAGTCTGCCTGACCCCTAGGTGGGTGGCCCTTTTCCAGCTAGACCAACCAACTGTTGTGTCTGACAGGTCATGGTGTGGGATTTTGATTGGGATTTATGGTGCTGATGGGAGTGACACCGATTTTTTAGAAATCTGGAAAACATGGGGGATAGGCATTGCACCCTGGGGAAAGGATGCAGTTCCCTGTAACATCCTGATATAGTCAGGGGCGCTACACAGGCACATTTATAAAGAAAAAACAAAAAAGCTAGCAGTAAATGTGCACTACAGCACTAAAAAATTCCAACTGTACTTATAAATATGAGATTTTTGGCAAAAAATTGCAATTTCTTGAGCCACCCCGCCACTTCATGGCAAATCTCTGTTGGGGCAGTCCTAACACTAAAATATTTTTATAAAATGTGCCAAACAGCCTCACATATGAAATAGTAAAACTGCTCTTAGCAGCACTCACCTGGTCTATTTCAATCCCGTACCCATGACTGAATCATGGCTGTGGGCGGGACAGGTCCAAGCAAATGTTGCACAAAGTAAATAGCCTGTGGACAGGGCCTGATGACTGAATGTGAACAGTCACCAATTGCCAAAATCTAGACAGGTGGAATACATCCCAAATTTGGGTGCATAGCAAGGTGGGGGTCAGCCACCGACCAATTCAATGAAGAAAAAACAAAAAAGCTAGCACTAAATGTACACTACAGCACTAAAAAATTCCAACTGTACTTATTATAAATATGAGATTTTTGGCAAAAAATTGCAATTTCTTGAGCCACCCCGCCACTTCACGGCAAATCTCTGTTGGGGCAGTCCTAACACTCAAATAGGTGGGTGGCCCTATTCCAGCTAGACCGACCAACTGGTGTGTCTGACAGGTCATGGTGTGGGATTTTGATTGGGATTGGTGGTGCTGATGTGAGTGACACCGATTTCTTAGGAATCTGGAAAATATGGGGGATAGGCACTGCACCCTGGGGAAAGGATGCAGTTCCCTGTAGCACCCTGATATAGTCAGGGGCGCTACACAGACACATTTATAGTTTGCTCAACAACATTTAGACAAGCCTGTGAAATACTGGGATAATATAGTCTAGTCAGGTGAGAACAAAATTGAATTCTTTGGATGCCATAATCACACTATGTTTGGAGGCAAAAAGGCAAATCACCCCAAAAATGCCAACAACAGTGAAGTTTGGAAGGGGGAACATCACGGTGTGGGCTGTTTTTCAGCATACAGCACTGGCAAACTTGATATGATTAAGGAAGGATGAAAAGACAAATGTACCGATACATTCTAGATAAAAATCTGCTGCAATCTAGCAAGATGAGGAAGGGGAAAACAAGGGTGGGTATTTCAGGAAGACGATTATCCCACACACATAGCCAATTAAATTGGTTTCAGAGGCAGAAAATAAAGCCAATCACCTGACCTAACCTGAATCCAATAGAAAATGTATGGAAGGAACCAAAGCTCAGAGTTCATAGAAGGAGCCCACAGGACCTTAAGCACTTGAAAAGTGTTTGGATGGAAGGCTGGGCTAAAATCCCACCTGAGCTATGCATGCCACCAGTTTCTCCATACAGGAGGTGTCTTAAACCTGTCATCACCAACAAAGGCTCTTGTACAAAGTATGAATTAAATTTCAGTAAGCGTGTTCAATACTTTTTCTCTGTGTCATTTCTCATTATTACACATCACTAAATTTACGGACATCTATAGTTTGATTTCTTTGCCTGTGTGGATTGGATGGGTTGTTACCAACATCTGGTGAGAAATTCATGTCAATTGCAAATTTAAAAAAATATTTACTTAGAAAATTGGTGCCATGTTCAATACTTCTGTTACCTGCTGTATCTATTAAAATTCAGGTAGTTCCCAGGTTAGGAATTAAATATATTATGTAACTGTTATGGCCCAGATATGTATGCACATTAACTGGACGGAGGAAAAAAAATGTTTTGCCCCACTGCCGACCACTCTGCACACCCTACAGCCCACTGCCCGCCATATGGTTTTCTTCTTTCAATTGTTGGCCATACTGCATCTTATAGCCTCTTCCCTACAGGATATCCAGGCCTTGCAGGTCACTATCGAATGTCTTAAGAGATACGGCACCTCATGGGGGAAAGAAGAGGGCCGTAGAACAGTTATCGTCTTGTCCTCTTCTTTCCGTCATCGGATGCACCACTTTTTTGGCCTCCTCTATATTGGCCAGAACATCTCTCCTTGTCCATGCCAAAGGTTACTGCACGTCAAATAAGGTTAGGATGACAATGCGAACTTATCGCTGTGGCCTGTAGCTGACCGGCAGCCTGGCCTATAGTGAAAAAGCTAGAGATATGGTTTGCGATAGCGGAAAGAATAGGATAGGACAGGAGAAGTCAGTGGCGGTGAGGTGTGTTTCTTAGGTTTGTTTTTTGCACATCTGACATACTTATTCACTTATATAGCACTTTCCACAGCACTTTACATACTTCAGAAACAGTGTACTCATTGGGGCTCACAATCTAAATTCCCAATTAGTATGTCTTTGGAGTAAACTGAAATACCCGCAGGAAACCCATGCAAACTCGGGGAGGACATTCAAATTCCTTGCAGATGTTGTCCTTGGTAGAATTTGAATCCAGGAACCCAGCGCTGTTGTAGAGTCGTACTGGGATGTTCATAAGTTGGGGACTCCCTGGATAACAATGGTGGTGTTAGTTACGAGAACATAGTTGTAGGCAGGATTATGGATTCACATATGTATTATATTCTGTGATGTGCATATACTGTGTGTACTTTGTGCACTTGTTTGTGTATATTTGTATGCATGCATATTCGCACGTATACAGGAGTTTTGATTCTTCCAGACTGCCAGGACCCAACCACCACCATTTTTTCCCCCCTAGAAAGACACGACACCGTTCTCTTATAAATTAAAATACTTTTATTTGAATTTTCCATTTTGGAGAGAGGCATGGAGAAAAAACCACTCTCATCTTTTGGCTTAAAATTTGGTCGCAGCTTTTAACCAGGCATTAACTTGCCAACATCACGGGGTTCAGGTAAATGTACCGCCTTCCGGCCGTCCGGCGCGGGTATTTCACCACCACTTTTTCTACCCCTTCCGCTGCTGCGACTTAAACACAGAAAAACTCAATCAACTTGGAAAACAAAAGGGAGGGAGGGTGGGAAACAGGTCCGGGTCCTGCAGCAGAGAGGCCGGAAGCAGGGCAGCACAGTGATATGTATCCAGGAGGCGGGGCTTAGGCCAGTCACACCACAGGAGGCGGGGGCGGCAGGTCAGTGTCTTTCTAGGGGGAGACCTCTTTTTTAACATGCAGAGGGGCCAGCAGTCAGGGGGCAGCATCTCAAGTTTCTGGCTGCAGTGCCCCTCAAAAACACCATATTGATCACATTTTACTTTCTTCTTATATGCATATGAACATGCTTGTGCACACTCACATTATATTTGCTCAAGCAAACACATTTTTTATGTAGTAATGTTTTTCATTTATTACTTTTCTCCTCTACACACATTTTCATCAACACATATATTATTGTACACACATTCTCATATTTAGTTTTGTTACTACTTTACATGAATGTCTTACCATTTTCTCCCCCATCACTCCATGTCTTCATTTAGTATGATATTCCATGCTTTATTACAATATATTTTATTTAAGTTTTGGTCATTTTCCCTATTAGTGTAATTGACCTTATATTATATGGCTTCTGATGTAGCGTATGTGGTTGACACATGCGCCACCCATACCCAGACTGTGGCTCCATTATGATGGTTACTATTGGCACGACGGCAGTTACTTAATATGAATACTGGTGGAGTGCACATGGTCCATATATACCCTTAATATGTAGATTGTGGTGCCTTTGTGATGTGGGGAACAGCACCTGTATTGGCATACTTCCTCACCGAAAATAGACGGTATTACCCTGTTTCCCCAAAAAGAGCTGCCAAGAAAAACAAGCCCTAGTAGGATTTTGGGGGGCTTTTTGGTGTATGTTTAAAATATAAGCAATACTCCAAAATAAGTCCTCGTTGCGGTTTCATAAGTAAGTGTCCAAGTACCTAAAAAAATAGTGGGACTCTTCATCAAAAAAAGTAGACATCACCAAATGAAAGCAGAAATGCCCCCCTCCCCCAAAAGAAAAAAATCGCACTCACCAGACCACAAACAATTATAACTAGAAAATGCAGATGGTGGTTGGGCTCTCACACAGAGAACTGCATTACTGTCAGGTCCCTAACATTGCACTGCAGCTCTCACAAATAAATCAGGTACCAGTATCACTCCATGCAAGTGATACTGCTTCCAGTCACCAGGGGCATCCAACCACTGTAGAACGCAGGTGGACTTGACAATGATTCAGATTTGTATGTGAGAACCCATTTGCCAACTCTAATTGTTTGGGGCCTCGTAAAGTGCAATTATTTTAGAAGGTAAACTTGATAACAGAGAATAATAGAGGAAGGGTCTAAAATCCGCGCCAAGGACTCAAGGGATCCAATGAAGAGATTAATGCTTCTTTTAACATCATGCACAGGTCTACGTGACTCGCCCACCCCAGGGCTATGGGACACCCGGTGCCGGGCCGGACTAGTCCGGTGGTAGTCAGTGGTGGCTGGGCCCGGCTCCGTGGCCCTGGTGGGTGTCAGTTGAATATGTGGCTTGCTTGTTAATGGTTGTGTTCGTGACGCCACCTGTGGCATGCGACTATTAAGCCGCCGCTGCTGTGTGAGGCCTCCGGGATGATGATATAGCAGCTATGGTAGTACTGCTCCCCACAGGTGGAGCAATGCCCGGGGCACAGTTGGTGCTTGTAAAAGTCTATGGTGCTGTGTGACTAACACGGTGCAGGGCCGACAGGCGAGGAAAGAACCAGGCACAAACAACAGTCTCTTTACCTTTTCCTCTTTTACTCTGGGAACAGTCCAGTCCTGGGAGACCGTTACAGGTGGTGATGGGGATCCGGTCGGCCTGGAAGTACTTGGGGTGATCTTTCTGGCCAGCTGAGTATGAGGCCTACTCCTGTACCTTTCCTGGTGATGATAGGACCCTGCTTCTCTGAATCCAGCAATGGCCCTCTTCGCTGCTGGGACCAATGGCACGTCCCTTCCCTCTGTAGGTGGCTGCGCAGGCCCACTCTCTGGTGCTTCTCCGCTGGGGTCCACACCGGGCCCTGATGCTGCAGCTGTACCTTGGATGTGTCTGGGCCAGGGGCTTGCAGCTCTCCTGCCCTTCGGATTCGGCTACCAGGGACGTATTTTATACCCTGGCAACCACAGACTCCGATGTCCGAGTCTCTCTGCTGCCTCTCAGCTACTCCTGCTTCTCTGGGCCAAACTGCTCCAGCTCTAGGCCCCAGATTCACAGGACAGCTCACTCTGTGTCTGTTCACTTCTGCTGCTCCCTACAGACTAACTAACTCCTCCCCCAGGTCAGGCTTAAGGAAGCTCCCTGAAACTTCAGGTTCAGAGCTCCCCCTACTGGCCTGAGGGAGAAACTGCGGTGGATGTTAACTTACTGGCCAGTAGATTTCCCCATTACCTCCAGGCTCAGCATTAACCCTCAGGAGGGCAATGCCGTTGTGGCGACCAGGTTCTAGGGCGCCACACTCCCCCTTAGTTAAATTCAGTACTCCCGGACTGTAGAAACAAAACATAACATGTCATACATTTCATCCCAATATGGGAGGCACATTCTCTTTAACGTTACAATCTTAAACATTTCTATAAGAGTCCAGTGTGGCTCCCTGCCGGGTGTCCATTACACTGCTCCATGGGGGACCCGCCGCGATCAAACCCCCAACGTAGGCTCTGGGCGTGCGTCAGAGCATTGATGACCCCACTCTATGCACGCCGGACGGGTTTTTCTTCAGGGGTGTTTGAGCACACTGGTGCTAACTATGAACAATTTAGGTGTTGGCCACCCATAGTCCAGTGGCCCAATTGTCCATTTTCGCAATCAAAGAAAAAGAAAACATTTTGTACACAACATGACAGACATTTTGCATAACTATTTACACTCTAATAAGTACTCTTTACTTTATACAGTAGACTCCCTATACCTTAGAGGGGGTTGTCCCCGAGTGCTGCGCTGGGACCTACGTAGCTCTGGTGTTTGCCCCTGACTACGTGGTGCGTCTTCTATCTCAGCACTACAGGTGGGCCTAACCCCAATAGGTAAGCGTGATGGTTGCCTTTGTGGTCTAGGAGTCGCCAAGGGTATGACAGGTTCACCACTGACAGGGGGTTGATCCTCCTGTTCCACTGCTGGCGTGTCATCTCGTGCTGGAGCGGACGATTCTTTAGGTGGATCCGGAACCTTTTCTGTTTCTGGCTCGACCAACTGCGGAAACGCCAAAACTGGTACCACTATGGCATTGTTGATTCGGGTCCAAGTTTTGGGGAACTTCCCAAGGATGGTTTGAATCATCTCCCCTTCTTTCTCTTGACTTTGGGGACTTCCTTGTACTCCTTCCATTTCTCTTTGGATTCGGCACCGTTCAGGGCACGCTTTCAGGCGGTCTCGGGAAATTGCTTGACAGGTCTTGCCTTCATCTTTGCTTATGAGGCATACCTTACTATTGTCAAAGTTGGAGGGGATAATGGTGTAGGGCTCGTTTTCCCACTGATCATCCAACTTATGCGTCTTCCGCTTCTTCTTGAGGACTTGTTCTCCAGGTGCTAAGGGAGTTGCTGGGGCTGTTTGATTGTAATGCTGTTCTTGTCTCGTTCTTGCTTGAGACAGGCTCCTTTCCACGCACTCCTGGACCTTACGGTACCGCTGCTGCCGTTCTGCATCCCAATCCTCTATTTCTTGAACCGCCTCAGGCGACACAGTCCCCATCTCAAAGTCTACAGGCAACTTGCCTGGTCTGGCTCGCATCAGGTAAGCGGGGCTGCAGTTGGTCGAATTCACTGGGATGTGGTTGTACAAGTCTACCAGATCTGGCAACTTTTCTGGCCATTGGTTCCTCTCTTCCAGCGGTAGGGTCTTCAGCATATCAATAACCACATGGTTCATTTTCTCGCACAGTCCATTGGTCTGGGGGTGGTACGGTGTGGTTCGAATTTTCTTACAACCGTACATGTTACAGAACTCTTGGAACACTTCAGCCTCGAATGCAGGACCCTGATCCGTCAGTACCCTTTCCGGATAGCCGTGCGGTCGACAAAAGGATGCCTGGAACGCTCTAGCTGCCGTCCTGGCTGTCTGGTCCTTCACAGGCACTACTACCAGGAAACGAGAGTAATGGTCCACAATGGTGAGGGCGTACACATAGCCTGACCGGCTTGGTGTTAACTTCACGTGGTCCAGGGCCACCAACTCCAGGGGCTGCTTCGTGACAATTGGCTGTAGGGGAGACCTTTGGCTGGCATCATCCTTCCGCCTCAAGTTACACGGGCCACAGTCTCGGCACCATTTCTCGATCATCTTTCTCATGTGCACCCAGTAGAACCGATCACGGAGTAAGGCCTCCAACTTCTTCCACCCGAAGTGCCCTGCGTTATCATGATACGCTGCTAGGACCATTGGAGCATCCCTCTGCGGAACCACTATCTGCCAGACAAGTTCATTTGTTCGATAGTTGACATATCTCTTGCAGAGCTTGCCCTGGTAGGTGAACAGTCGTCCCCTCTCCTTCCACAGCTGCTGGGCTTCCTCTGGAGCGTCTGGGCCAAGATGGGTCTCAGCTTGCGCTAGCTTCTCTTTGACCAATCGCACGGCCGGGTCACCATTCTGTGTTTATTCCCAATTATGGTGGAGTAATGGATTGACCGAGACCTCGTGCTGGTTTAAGCGCTTCACTCCCACAGCATGCTCACACTGTGAAACACCCTGGTGATGGAAAGCCGGTAACTCTATCTCTTCGAGTTCATCCAGGTCTTCTCCAGACTCGGGTAAGTGAGGCATTCTGGACAGCGCATCAGCATTGTTATTCTTCTTGCCAGCCCGATACTTGATGGTAAAGTCAAAGTTAGACAGCCGGGCCATCCATCGCTGTTCCATCGCACCTAACTTGGCTGTTGCCAGGTGTGTCAACGGATTGTTGTCCGTGAAGATGGTAAACTTGGCCGATGCCAGATAGTGCTTGAAGCGTTCAGTCACTGCCCACACAATAGCGAGGAACTGCAGCTTGAAGGAACTGTAGTTTTCTGGATTCCTTTCCGTGGGCCGAAGCTTCCTACTGGCGTACGCTATTACCCTCTCTCTGCCTCCCTGTACCTGGGACAGAACTGCTCCCAGTCCCACGTTGCTGGCGTCTGTGTACAGTATAAACGGTTGGCTGTAGTCAGGGTAGGCCAGAATTTCTTCTCCCGTGAGAGCCCCTTTCAGCCGGACAAAGGATGTTTCCAGTTGGCTGCTCCATTCAAATGGAGGGCTCTGCTTCTTAGCCTGCTTCGGCTGGCCCACCAGGAGATCTTGAAGGGGCGCTGCTATCTTGGTGAACCCATCAATGAACCTTCGGTAGTAGCCCACCAGTCCAAGGAACTGCCGCACCTCCTTCACCGTGGTGGGTCTTGGCCAGTCCTTGATTACCGTGACTTTCTCCGGATCAGGTGCCACGCCTTCTGCGCTGACCACATGACCCAGGTACTGTACCTTTGGCTTCAAGAGGTGACATTTGGACGGCTTGATCTTCAGGCCATATTTCGACAAGGACTCAAACACTTCTGCTAAGTGCTTCAGGTGGTCCTCATAAGTCTTGGAGTAGACTATTACGTCATCCAGGTACAGCAGCACGGTTTCGAAGTTGTGGTGGCCCAAGCAGCACTCCATCAACCTTTGGAATGTCCCTGGGGCGTTGCAGAGCCCGAATGGCATACAATTGAACTCACAGAGACCCATTGGTGTCGTGAATGCAGTCTTCTCCTTGTCCGCCTCTGCCACGGGAACCTGCCAATACCCACTGGTGAGATCCAAGGTGGAGAAATAGTTAGCTGACTTTAAGGCTGTTAGTGACTCCTCTATTCTGGGTAGTGGATAGGCATCTTTATGTGTAATGCGGTTAATTTGCCTGTAATCTACACACATTCTCATTGTACCATCTTTTTTCTTTACGAGCACTAGTGGAGCTGCCCAGGGGCTACAACTATCTCTGATAACCCCAGCCTCCTTCATTTCCCGTAACATTTCCTTGGCACACTGATACTGTGCGGGGGGTACAGGGCGGTATCTTTCTTTAATGGGATGATGATCACCCGTGGGGATTTGATGTTGAACCCCTTTCACCTGCCCAAAATCTAGGGGGTGTTTGCTGAAGACCCGCTCGTACTCCTGTACCACCCGGTAAACCCCATGCTTTTGGTGTGAGGGGGTGGAGTCGGTGCCCACATGTAATTTTTGGCACCAGTCTTCCGGCTGCCCCTTGGAGCCATTGTCTTCCGCCTGGTCGGACGGGATCAAGGGTTCCACTGCTTTAATGGTATTGTTGCTGACAGTGTACAATTTTGCCACAGTGGCATACCGGGGCAATTTGGCCTCCTCCTCCCCACAATTCAGGACACGGACGGGCACTCTCCCCTTGCGGACGTCCGCTACCCCTCTGGCTATCAGGACTCCAGGCCTACTGTCTGAATACATTGGTTCTACCAAGGCATGGTAATCCTGACCCTTGAGGCCTATTGCTGCCCGACACCATATCAACATTTCACTTCTTGGGGGTATTACAATGGGGAGGGGGTCACTTACCCTCACACTGCCAATTTCTCCTCCGGCCAGCTCTACCTGCTGCCTCCTCATCAGGGCTCTGATCTCCCTCTGTAGGACACGCTGCTGCCCGGAGCTGGCAGTTTCAGACGCCTGTTGTAACAAAATTATCACTTCGGCAATACAATTTTCTATCACATTTGTACCAAGAGTTAGCAGTGGGTCAGATTCTTTGCGATCAATATCTACAATTATCATCCCCTGACATGGCAATTCCACCCGCCCCACTTTAATGGTTACTTCTTTGTACCCAATCTGAGGTAAGGGCTGACCATTACTGGCCACAATTGTTAAATCATCATCTGGGCCATGGTCAATGTCTGAATCGGCCCAATATCTTTTGTACAGTTTGTGGGGGATGGTTGTTACCTGGGACCCCGTATCCAGGAGGGCATTCAAAGGGATCCCATCCAGCACAATAGGAAGGACCGGTCGTCCTCCCACATACTTGCTGCGGCTGGGGGTTGAGCCGGGCTTCCTTACACCTGGGGGTCGGCTCCTGGCCCCAGGCTCGGCCCATTTAAAGGACAGCGTCGTGCAATGTGGCCCGCCTGGTTGCAGTTGCGGCAGATCGGTTGTCCTGTTGAATCGTACCGGTCTGTGTCTCTGCCTCGGGTCGGCGGAATCCTTCTCTGTCGCATCCATGGGACGTCCTCTGGGCTGGAGGCCAACTCGATTTTCGCAGGCGAGGGGGTCATTTGTAGAGACTGCACGGTCTTGGCAAGGGCAGCCACAGTCTTGGTCAGCTCCTGGACCTGTTGTCTGAGCTCCGCAGTGGGATCCTTATCCAGGGACTGCGCCTCAGCCCCTGCAGTGGCTCGTGTTGCAGGCATCACCCCGGGGTACGTGATAGCAGGAGGCCGGAGGGGTACTGGGTCATTCGGCGTAGATTCTCTCAGTACCCTGATGGCCTGGTCCTTAAACTTGGCAAAGTCCAGAGCAGGGTTCTGCAGGACCAGGATACGCAGCTGGGTCCTGTGGGCATCTGACAGGAGCCCCTCTATGAACTGCTCAGTTAGGAGTTTGTCTTCTTCACGTACACCCTCTGGGTCCACCTGTTTAACTGCTTTCAGGGCCTCTTGCAGGTTTAGGGCATAGTCCCTTATGCTGTCTGTGGCCCGCTGCTTGCACCCAAAGAATCTCATCTTTATCTCTGCTGCGGTGCGAGTGTCAAACGTACTCTTTAGCTTGGCCAGTATCTGGGCTGCTGTCCCTTTATCTGTATCAGGCCATGACTTCGCTTCACGCTGGGCTGCGCCGGCTAGCTGTCCCATTAATATGCCCACCTTCTGGCTCTCAGTCAGCGGATACACCCGGAATAAGCTGTGCAGGCTTTCTCTGAAGTCACTCAAGGTATGGGACTCCCCGAAGTATTGCGGCAGCCATTCTGCTCCCGGTATGTATGGCATGGTGATCGGCATTACCGGCGCTACAGTGGGGGCCGGGGCGACGGCGACTGGGATTGCTTCTGCTGGTGCTGCGGCGTCTCGGGCTATGGCAGCCACCTGCCCTCCCTCTGAGTCGGACATCTTCCTCCCCCTTAGTGAACCTTACCAGGCTCCGTTCACTTTTCAAATTTTCTTCCGGGTCGCGCGGGGTTAACAGCGCTCTGCTCTGATGGCGCGCTCCCTTCGCGCTCTTTGTCAGGCACGCTCCCCTTCTTCCTGCGCTCGGCGAGGCTAATGGCGGCGGTGGTCTGCAGCCAGTACACAGTCTTTTAAGCACAATTCCGGCAGGCGCACAGTACCCGGTGGGACCGGGCACAAAATCCTGTTCGTGACGCCAAAAATTGACTCGCCCACCCCAGGGCTATGGGACACCCGGTGCCGGGCCGGACTAGTCCGGTGGTAGTCAGTGGTGGCTGGGCCCGGCTCCGTGGCCCTGGTGGGTGTCAGTTGAATATGTGGCTTGCTTGTTAATGGTTGTGTTCGTGACGCCACCTGTGGCATGCGGCTATTAAGCCGCCGCTGCTGTGTGAGGCCTCCGGGATGATGATATAGCAGCTATGGTAGTACTGCTCCCCACAGGTGGAGCAATGCCCGGGGCACAGTTGGTGCTTGTAAAAGTCTATGGTGCTGTGTGACTAACACGGTGCAGGGCCGACAGGCGAGGAAAGAACCAGGCACAAACAACAGTCTCTTTACCTTTTCCTCTTTTACTCTGGGAACAGTCCAGTCCTGGGAGACCGTTACAGGTGGTGATGGGGATCCGGTCGGCCTGGAAGTACTTGGGGTGATCTTTCTGGCCAGCTGAGTATGAGGCCTACTCCTGTACCTTTCCTGGTGATGATAGGACCCTGCTTCTCTGAATCCAGCAATGGCCCTCTTCGCTGCTGGGACCAATGGCACGTCCCTTCCCTCTGTAGGTGGCTGCGCAGGCCCACTCTCTGGTGCTTCTCCGCTGGGGTCCACACCGGGCCCTGATGCTGCAGCTGTACCTTGGATGTGTCTGGGCCAGGGGCTTGCAGCTCTCCTGCCCTTCGGATTCGGCTACCAGGGACGGATTTTATACCCTGGCAACCACAGACTCCGATGTCCGAGTCTCTCTGCTGCCTCTCAGCTACTCCTGCTTCTCTGGGCCAAACTGCTCCAGCTCTAGGCCCCAGATTCACAGGACAGCTCACTCTGTGTCTGTTCACTTCTGCTGCTCCCTACAGACTAACTAACTCCTCCCCCAGGTCAGGCTTAAGGAAGCTCCCTGAAACTTCAGGTTCAGAGCTCCCCCTACTGGCCTGAGGGAGAAACTGCGGTGGATGTTAACTTACTGGCCAGTAGATTTCCCCATTACCTCCAGGCTCAGCATTAACCCTCAGGAGGGCAATGCCGTTGTGGCGACCAGGTTCTAGGGCGCCACATACGCGTTTCAGGAGTCGCAGCTCCCTTCTTCAGGACAACAGGCAGAAAAACATCAAATCAGTCATCAAATTAAAGTGCATAATGCAATATAATGTGCAAAAAGCATATTCAAAGCCTGGCTTCCAGAGCAAATAAAGTGCAATGGGTCAAACAGCTCACACGCTTCAGAAAACCAGACTTATGATAAAGTGTCAATGCATATCAAAGTGCAAATGCATAATAAAGTGCAACCGAGTAGGGGCAAACAAATTAATGAAGAGGAGGTAGTCAAATACTTATCGTGCAAGGAGTCACATGTGCGTCCTAGAGATGCCCCAGAAATGCCTCAATGCGTTTCTCCAGCAGTGGATCATCAGGAGGCTTGATCTATAACATGCCAATCGTTATCAGGATAGCATGATGTCTGAATAAGGAGGGGGCCCTGCATTATGCACTTTAATTTGATGACTGTGTGCACTTTATCAAATATGCGTATTAAGTTGCCATCTAAGCATTAGCTTTATGCACCTAGTCACTTTTGATACCCCTGGTCTTTAATCATTCCAGGGTGTGTCAGGGCCATTTGAGGTTAGTCTGAGTCCGGTGGTTACGTGTGCTTGTCCTAATTTTCCTTTCCACTAGTTTGAATGTGCCCTACCCTTTTATCCCTTGCCCTATTTTTCATGACTGCTTTGAGGGCCTACTAGGGAATCCATAGGGACAGCCACTGTTGAGTGGGGGTGCCATTTCCGTAAGCATCAGGGTGCCAACCCCTGCGGTAGGTAGTGGACAGGAGGGAGGTATATCGGATAGGGTGAGAACTTTACCCTCCTCCCTTTCTTTTCTTCTATAATTGCACATGGTTTGTGGATATTTTTAATCAGAAACTAATAAATTTGTATTTTAAAGGGTTATATGATTTTGACATTATACAGTATATTTGAATAAATGTAGATATTTTTTGTTCAAGAATACATGTGGAATGTTGTTCATGGAAAAATATAAGACATCCCTTAAAAATAAGCCCTAGCACATCTTTCAGATAAAAAAAATAGTATAAGACCCTGTCTTATTCTCTGGGAAGCACGGTACCTCTTTATACAATCAGGTATGGGCTGCCGCTGATTAATTCTTCAGTCATACATGTTGCCCTATTATGGGTTCCTCCACCTATCAATTTATACCCAGCTATTTAATTTCTCAACCCCTTGAGAAAGCTGACTGCGAAACGCACACCGGATTTGTAACTGTGTTTCTTCCATATCTATGATTTATGTATTGATTCACTTGTACTTTACTTCCCTGTGCAAATACATATTTTTCTATGATAATACTGCCTCCTGCTCCCTGTAATTATATTAAATTATTACATTTTTTTAATTCAAATCATATATTTTTGCAGAGACCACAATTCCTTTTTGGTTTTAATTGATTTTAATCATGTCCAATTGTTTTTTTTTATTGTTATTTTTTATTTCTTGCTCATATTTAATTTTTGGGGTGGTCTTCTGTTTAGGCCTCTTTCACACGTCCGTGTCTCCGGTACGTGTTTGGTCCGTTTCCTCACATACCGGAGACACGGGCACACATAGACCCATTAAAATCAATGGGTCTGCACTCACATGTGTGTTTTGCCATGGACCATGTGTCCGTCTGGGGCATACTTGTGCCAGTATGCTCCACACGTAGACATGTCCCTTTTTCTCTGGCATCACGGGTATCACACGGAATGCAAACGGACCACACGGAGGTATTCCGTGTGACACACACCGGAGAAAACACATGTGTCTGAGAAAAAAAATAACAAAACTTTACTCACCTTCTCCAGCCCTGCTGTCTCTGCCGTTGCTGTCACTTGCCTCCAACAGCCGCTCATTATGCTCATGGCATATTCACTTCACTGCGGGCCGGAAGCAGCAGCAGCGGGGAGTCGGCAGGAACGGAGACTGAAGATCAGCACCATGGACAGCAACGCCAAGTGAGCAGAAAGTTCCCGTTCTCCGTGTGTTATCACGGATAACACACGGAGAACACACGCATGCCATAAACACGGCTCACGGAGGGCAATACGCACCTTTGACACATCCGTGAAAAACGTGCGTGATTTTCAGGGACGTGTGAAAGAGGCCTTAGGTAGGTTCAGAAGCTTTATTTTTCAGGTCAGCGATGTAACAGCGATACCAGATTTATACATCTTAATTATGCTTTGATAATTTTGCACACCTAATACAGCTTTTAAAAAAAATATGTAATTTCTCCATCATTTTCTGAGATCTAGAATGTTTTTATTTTCCCACTAATAGAGCATTTTTTTTAGGAATTAGTAGATGTTTTAGTGATATAATTTTTACTTATATACACATTTTTAATAGCAGATTATTCCACTTTTCCTGTGACCCGCAACACACATCCGTTTTTTTTGTACGTGTGCAGTACGTATTTGCACATACCGGAGACACGTACACACGGAAACCCATGTTATTCAATGGTAGATGGCACACACACGTAAAATCACACGGAACGTGTGTCCGTGTGGTAAGTACGTGTGTGCGCTTTTCTACACGGACGACATGTCCGTTTTTGGCCGGCAACACGCAGGCACAGACCCGCTTTAGTCTGTGGGTCCGTACCTGCACGGACCGCACATGGAGTATGTCCGTGTTCAGCACATATCGTCCGTGTCCGTTTTTCATCACAAAATCTGAAACACTTGTTTCCAATCTATCAGGTCAATTGTAGGCCATTAATTCTGGTGCCAAACATACATTTCCTGTCTCATTTGCACTCCAGACAGCAGCTGGGCACCTGTCCTCTCACTGCAGGGGAACTTTGAGCACAGAGAACACCACAGGTACTGAGCATGGCGCCCAGAATCGATACAGAGAGGCTGATTGGAGAAGTGGAGAGGCATCCTGAGCTGTGGGACACACGTGTTGATGGCTACCATGACAGGTTAATGGTGGAACGAGCATGGATGGCTGTGGCAGAGATAGTCTACCCTAGGAATGGATGGTCTCAATGTACCCCTGGAAGGAAAAATAGATATGGTGAGTACAGATATTTGCATTGCTTCTGTCTTTACTAGAGATGAGCGAACCGGTCCCGGTTCGGCTCGAGGTCGGTTCGCCGAACGGAGGTCCCGTTCGAGTTCGGCTCGTCGAACGTTCGACGAACAGAACTCGAACTGCATAGGAAACAATGGCAGGCAATCACAAACACATAAAAACACCTAGAAAACACCCTCAAAGGTGTCCAAAAGGTGACAAACAACTCACAACACAACACAAACACATGGGAAAGTGACAAGGACATATACTCATGCGAAAACAAAACAGCTGGACAAGGAAAAAGAGGAGGACACACAGATATAGGCATGGCACGCCCTTCTAAAATCATGTAAAACACTGCAAGGTGACTCCAAGCGTAGTCTCCCTTTTTTTCCAAAAATTGGGCCCCACACACACCCACCCATTCAGTGGCAGCAGTTGTGCCCCAGTTGTACACTTCACAGCTAGATTTGCATCAAGCACATTCAAAAATACGCCATTCTTAACCGTCCCCAGGATGACACCGGGGTAGGTAGCAAAGTCTTTCCTGACCCCAGCTCTGTTCATCTTGGATCATTTTTAAAAAACACAGCAAGCAAGGGTTACTCCAAGCGGAGTCTCCCTTTTTTTCCAAAAATTGTGCCCCACACACACCCACCCATTCAGTGGCAGCACTTGTGCCCTAGTTGTACACTTCACAGCTAGATTTGCATCAAGCACATTCAAAAATACGCCATTCTTATCCGTCCCCAGGATGACACCGGGGTAGGTAGCAAAGTCTTTCCTGACCCCAGCTCTGTTCATCTTGGATCATTTTTAAAAAACACAGCAAGCAAGGGTTACTCCAAGCGGAGTCTCCCTTTTTTTCCAAAAATTGTGCCTCACACGCAGCCACCCATTCAGTGGCAGCACTTGTGCCCTAGTTGTACACTTCACAGCTAGATTTGCATCAAGCACATTCAAAAATACGCCATTCTTATCCGTCCCCAGGATGACACCGGGGTAGGTAGCAAAGTCTTTCCTGACCCCAGCTCTGTTCATCTTGGATCATTTTTAAAAAACACAGCAAGCAAGGGTTACTCCAAGCTGAGTCTCCCTTTTTTCAAAAAATTGGGCCACACAGACACCCCATCAGTGGCAGCACTTGTGCCCTAGTTGCAAACATGATGTTTTGATTTGCATCAAGCACATTCAAAAATACGCCATAATTAACCGTCCCCAAGATGACACCAGGGTAGGTAGCAAAGTCTTTCCTGATCCCAGCTCTGTTCATCTTGGCTTCCTTTAAAAACAATGTAAACAAGGGTTACTCCAAGCGGAGTCTCCCTTTTTTCCAAAAATTGGGCCCCACACACACCCACCCCTTCAGTGGCAGCAGTTGTGTCCCAGTTGTACACTTCACAGCTAGATTTGCATCAAGCACATTCAAAAATACGCCATTCTTAACCGTCCCCAGGATGACACCGGGGTAGGTAGCAAAGTCTTTGCTGAACCATGACTTGTTCATCTTCGCTCCTTTTAAAAACAATGTAAGCAAGGGTTACTTCAAGCGGAGTCTCCCTTTTTTCCAAAAATTGGGCCCCACACACACCCACCCCTTCAGTGGCAGCAGTTGTGCCCCAGTTGTACACTTCACAGCTAGATTTGCATCAAGCACATTCAAAAATACGCCATTCTTAACCGTCCCCAGGATGACACCGGGGTAGGTAGCAAAGTCTTTGCTGAACCATGACTTGTTCATCTTCGCTCCTTTTAAAAACAATGTAAGCAAGGGTTACTCCAAGCAGAGTCTCCCTTTTTTCCAAAAATTGGGCACCACACACACCCACCCCTTCAGTGGCAGCAGTTGTGCCCCAGTTGTACACTTCACAGCTAGATTTGCATCAAGCACATTCAAAAATACGCCATAATTAACCGTCCCCAGGATGACACCAGGGTAGGTAGCAAAGTCTTTCCTGATCCCAGCTCTGTTCATCTTGGCTTCTTTTAAAAACAATGTAAGCAAGGGTTACTCCAAGCGGAGTCTCCCTTTTTTCCAAAAATTGGGCCCCACACACACCCACCCCTTCAGTGGCAGCAGTTGTGCCCCAGTTGTACACTTCACAGCTAGATTTGCATCAAGCACATTCAAAAATACGCCATTCTTAACCGTCCCCAGGATGACACCGGGGTAGGTAGCAAAGTCTTTGCTGAACCATGACTTGTTCATCTTCGCTCCTTTTAAAAACAATGTAAGCAAGGGTTACTCCAAGCGGAGTCTCCCTTTTTTCCAAAAATTGGGCCCCACACACACCCACCCCTTCAGTGGCAGCAGTTGTGCCCCAGTTGTACACTTCACAGCTAGATTTGCATCAAGCACATTCAAAAATACGCCATTCTTAACCGTCCCCAGGATGACACCGGGGTAGGTAGCAAAGTCTTTGCTGAACCATGACTTGTTCATCTTCGCTCCTTTTAAAAACAATGTAAGCAAGGGTTACTCCAAGCGGAGTCTCCCTTTTTTCCAAAAATTGGGCCCCACACACACCCACCCCTTCAGTGGCAGCAGTTGTGCCCCAGTTGTACACTTCACAGCTAGATTTGCATCAAGCACATTCAAAAATACGCCATTCTTAACCGTCCCCAGGATGACACCAGGGTAGGTAGCAAAGTCTTTGCTGAACCATGACTTGTTCAACTTCGCTCCTTTTAAAAACAATGTAAGCAAGGGTTACTCCAAGCGGAGTCTCCCTTTTTTCCAAAAATTGGGCCCCACACACACCCACCCCTTCAGTGGCAGCAGTTGTGCCCCAGTTGTACACTTCACAGCTAGATTTGCATCAAGCACATTCAAAAATACGCCATTCTTAACCGTCCCCAGGATGACACCGGGGTAGGTAGCAAAGTCTTTGCTGAACCATGACTTGTTCATCTTCGCTCCTTTTAAAAACAATGTAAGCAAGGGTTACTCCAAGCGGAGTCTCCCTTTTTTCCAAAAATTGGGCACCACACACACCCACCCCTTCAGTGGCAGCAGTTGTGCCCCAGTTGTACACTTCACAGCTAGATTTGCATCAAGCACATTCAAAAATACGCCATAATTAACCGTCCCCAGGATAACACCAGGGTAGGTAGCAAAGTCTTTCCTGATCCCAGCTCTGTTCATCTTGGCTTCTTTTAAAAACAATGTAAGCAAGGGTTACTCCAAGCGGAGTCTCCCTTTTTTCCAAAAATTGGGCCCCACACACACACACACCCCTTCAGTGGCAGCAGTTGTGCCCCAGTTGTACAGTTCACAGCTAGATTTGCATCAAGCACATTCAAAAATACGCCATTCTTAACCGTCCCCAGGATGACACCGGGGTAGGTAGCAAAGTCTTTGCTGAACCATGACTTGTTCATCTTCGCTCCTTTTAAAAACAATGTAAGCAAGGGTTACTCAAAGCGGAGTCTCCCTTTTTTCCAAAAATTGGGCACCACACACACCCACCCCTTCAGTGGCAGCAGTTGTGCCCCAGTTGTACACTTCACAGCTAGATTTGCATCAAGCACATTCAAAAATACGCCATAATTAACCGTCCCCAGGATGACACCAGGGTAGGTAGCAAAGTCTTTCCTGATCCCAGCTCTGTTCATCTTGGCTTCTTTTAAAAACAATGTAAGCAAGGGTTACTCCAAGCGGAGTCTCCCTTTTTTCCAAAAATTGGGCCCCACACACACCCACCCCTTCAGTGGCAGCAGTTGTGCCCCAGTTGTACACTTCACAGCTAGATTTGCATCAAGCACATTCAAAAATACGCCATTCTTAACCGTCCCCAGGATGACACCGGGGTAGGTAGCAAAGTCTTTGCTGAACCATGACTTGTTCATCTTCGCTCCTTTTAAAAACAATGTAAGCAAGGGTTACTCCAAGCGGAGTCTCCCTTTTTTCCAAAAATTGGGCCCCACACACACCCACCCCTTCAGTGGCAGCAGTTGTGCCCCAGTTGTACACTTCACAGCTAGATTTGCATCAAGCACATTCAAAAATACGCCATTCTTAACCGTCCCCAGGATGACACCGGGGTAGGTAGCAAAGTCTTTGCTGAACCATGACTTGTTCATCTTCGCTCCTTTTAAAAACAATGTAAGCAAGGGTTACTCCAAGCGGAGTCTCCCTTTTTTCCAAAAATTGTGCCCCACACACACCCACCCATTCAGTGGCAGCACTTGTGCCCTAGTTGTACACTTCACAGCTAGATTTGCATCAAGCACATTCCAAATCCACAAGCATTTACTCTCCCCAGGATGACACAGGGGTAGTAAATTCCTTCTGGATCCATGACTTGTTCATTTTGATGAACGTCAGTCTGTCCACATTGTCACTGGACAGACGCGTTCGCTTATCTGTCAGCACACACCCAGCAGCACTGAAGACACGTTCAGAGACAACGCTGGCAGCTGGACACGACAAAATCTCCAAGGCGTAACTGGATAGCTCTGGCCATTTTTCTAGATTTGAAGCCCAAAATGAGCAAGGCTCCATTTGCAAAGTCATGGCATCGATGTTCATTTGTAGATACTCCTGTATCATCCTCTCCAGCCATTGACTATGTGTCTGACTTGTTGTCTCTGGTGGCCTTGCAAAGGAGGGTCTAAAAAAATTATGAAAAGATTCCATAAAATTGCTGTTACCAGCACCAGATACGGTCCTACTGGTACGGGTAGACTGTTGAAGATGACGAGACCGTCCCATGTTTGTCAAGTTACAACTGGGAGATTCACTCCCTGCACCTGCATGGTTGTTTGGTGGAAAAGCCGATCTAAGATCGAGTAACAGCTTCTGCTGATACTCCTGCATACGTGCGTCACTTTCTATGGCTGGAATTATGTCACAAAATTTGGACTTGTACCGGGGATCTAATAGTGTGGCAAGCCAGTAGTCATCATCACTTCTAATTTTGACAATACGAGGGTCATGTTGGAGGTAGTGCAACAAGAAGGCACTCATGTGTCTTGCGCAGCCATGCGGACCAAGTCCACGCTGTGTTTGTGGCATAGAGGTGCTAACCGTTCTTTCTTTTTCTGACATCTCCCCCCAACCTCTTTCAACTGAAATTTGACCAAGGTCTCCCTCATCTGCTGAGTCTTCCATGTCCATGGACAGTTCGTCCTCCATTTCTTCATGTTCTCCTGCACCTTCCTCAACATCTCGCCTGCTACCATGCGCCCTTGTTGATCCCTGTCCCCCATGGTCCCATGCCTGGCGCCTTGGTGATGATGAACGTCTGGACCTTGGTGATGTTGTTGTGTCTTGCGCATATGAATCCTCCTGTAGTTCATCCCCTTCCTGTTGTCCCACCCCCTGACTCCGAATAGTGTTTAGCGTGTGCTCCAGCATGTAAATGACTGGAATCGTCATGCTGATAATGGCATTGTCAGCGCTAAACATATTCGTCGCCATGTCGAAACTGTGCAGAAGGGTGCATAGGTCCTTGATCTGAGACCACTCCATCAGGGTGATCTGCCCCACCTCTGCATCTCGTTGGCCCAGGCTATACGTCATGACGTATTGCACCAGGGCTCGGCGGTGCTGCCACAGTCGCTGTAACATGTGGAGAGTTGAATTCCAGCGTGTCGCCACATCGCATTTCAGGCGATGAACCGGCAGGCCGAAAGACTTCTGGAGCGATGCAAGTCGCTCAGCTGCGGCGCTTGAACGGCGGAAGTGAGCAGACAGTTTTCGTGCCCTGTTCAGAAGGCCATCTAGGCCGGGATAGTGTGTTAAAAATTGCTGGACGACAAGGTTCAACACGTGAGCCATACAAGGTACGTGTGTCACCTTGCCCAGGCGAAGGGCCGCACCCAGGTTTGCAGCATTGTCGCACACGGCCTTACCAGGCTGCAGGTTGAGTGGAGACAACCATTTATTAAACTCGGACCGCAGAGCTGACCACAACTCCTCAGCTGTGTGACTCTTATTCCCAAGACATGTCAAGCTAAAGACCGCCTGATGCCGTTGCGCTCTGCTGCCAGCATAGTAATGAGGGGTGCGTGATTCCTTCTGCGCAGTGAGAACGCTGGTGGCCTGACCAGGCAGGCTTGGGGCGGAGGTGGAGGACCCAGATGAGGTGGAGGATGCAGAAGCAGTGGCGGAACTTGGACAGACAGAGGATTGACACACAAGTCGTGGGGACGGCAAGACTTGTGCAGCAGACCCTTCACCATCTATCACCATAGTTACCCAGTGCCCAGTCAGCGACATGTAACGTCCCTGTCCATGCTTACTGGTCCAAGTATCGGTGGTGAAATGCACCCGTTCACACACAGAGTTTCTCAAGGAAGCGGTGATGTTGTGTGCGACATGCTGGTGTAGCGCGGGCACACCTTTCTTAGAGAAGTAGTGGCGACTAGGCATCTGGTACTGGGGCACAGCGACAGACATAATGTCTCTAAAATCCTGTGTGTCCACTAGGCGGAAAGGCAGCATTTCGGTAGCCAACAGCTTACAGAGGGATAGAGTCAACCTCTTAGCTTTGTCATGGGTCGCAGGAAGTGACCTTTTATTTGACCACATCTGAGGGACAGAGATCTGGCTGCTGTGTGTAGACGGTGTTGAGTAGGGTGTCCCTGGAAAAATGCAGGTTTGTGAGGAAAGTGCAGGCGGAGACATGATGTTGCCTTCATCCAACGTTGGTGCTATCGATGTCTGAGAGAGCTGTACACACTCACTTGTTTCCCCTTCCAAACCAACTGACGACCTACCAAGCAAACTGCCTGTTGCGGTTACAGTGGTGGAAGTTGTGGGTGGAAAAACAGGTGTGACAGCTGTCCCCACAGTCCTAGAAGATGACGAGCGCGCGGATGTACTGGAAGGGGCAGGAGGTGGATGGTTCGCTCCGCTAGGCCGCATTGCAGCACGGTGAGCTTCCCACCGGGCCATATGATATTTATTCATGTGACGATTCATGGAAGAAGTTGTCAAACTGCTGAGGTTATACCTCTACTAAGAGAACCATGACAAATTTTACAGATCACATAATTTGGGCGATCTTTTTCTATGTCAAAAAAGGACCAGGCTAGGCAAGGCTTAGAGGCCATGCGACCTGTTGATCCACCCCGAATAATGCTCAGAGGCAGAGTGGTGGCTGAGGATGCAGTTGTAGACGTGCTACCAGTACTCCGACTGTGTCCAGGAAGGCGCAAGGTAACTTCGTCATCAGTTGCATCCTCCTCCACCACCTCTGTTGACCTCCTCGAGTGCCTGACTGTGGGTTGACAGTAGGTGGGATCTAGAACTTCATCATCAATTGTTGTGTTTGCACTCCCCTCCCCCTCAGACCGAGCCTCTTCTTGCCCTGACCGAATATTTAAGTTGTCATCCCAATCGGGTATCTGCATCTCATCTTCATCAGTATGTTCCTCATTGTCTATAACCACAGGTGTTACAGTTTGTGACAAAGGGTCAACATTATGCTCAGAAACTTGGTCCTCATGGCCTGAATCAGAGTCACAAAGGTTCTGGGCATCACTGCAGACCATTTCCTGTTCTGTACTCACTGTAGCTTGGGAGCAGACCTCTGATTCCCAGGCTATAGTGTGACTGAACAGCTCTGCAGACTCAGCCATCTCAGTTCCACCATACTGTGCAGGGCTGATGGAGACTTCAGAGCTGGGAGAAAGCAAGTTTGATTGGGATGACAACTCAGAGGACTGGTGTTTTTTGGATGCAGTACTTGAAGTGGCTGAGAGGGCACTTGTTGGACCACTTGAGATCCATTCAAGCATTTTCCTTTTTTGGCCATCATCTACCTTTGTTCCTGTTGTTCGTGTCCGTAAAAAAGGGAGCACATCGGATTGTCCACGGTAAGTAGTAGACATCTTACTTTTGCTGGTAGATGGTCTATCTTCAGCAGATGATAATGGAGCTTTGCCACCTTCCCCACGGACAAACCCTTTTTTTCCTTTTCCACCACGCCTCTTCCCCTTTCCACCAGCATCTGTCATTTTGCCACTCATGTTGATTGCGACAAGATTGTGCACTGAAAATGTGGTAGTAAAAATTGAGAGGTGGTGTAGATTGCAGCGGTGGTCTAGCTTTATTAACAGCAGAATAATAAAGAATAAATATCCCTGACAATGCAACTACGGCCCTTAAACTGGCAGCATCAATTGCTAGTATAATGGCTTAGTTATAATGAGTTGGAGTGTGCAATGCAGGCAGAGGTGCTGCAAATGTCTTTGCACTAGTGTGACTAGACAAAAGTCCAATAGCCACGTTTAGGATGCCACTAGGTACACTGAGTGTTTGCTAGTATAATGGCTTAGTTATAATGAGTTGGAGTGTGCAATGCAGGTAGAGGTGCTGCAAATGTCTTTGCACTAGTGTGACTAGACAAAAGTCCAATAGCCACGTTTAGGATGCCACTAGATACACTGAGTGTTTGCTAGTATAATGGCTTAGTTATAATGAGTTGGAGTGTGCAATGCAGGCAGAGGTGCTGCAAATGTCTTTGCACTAGTGTGACTAGACAAAAGTCCAATAGCCACGTTTAGGATGCCACTAGGTACACTGAGTGTTTGCTAGTATAATGGCTTAGTTATAATGAGTTGGAGTGTGCAATGCAGGTAGAGGTGCTGCAAATGTCTTTGCACTAGTGGGACTATAGCAAAGTCCAATAGCCACGTTTAGGATGCCACTAGGTACACTGAGTGTTTGCTAGTATAATGGCTTAGTTATAATGAGTTAGAGTGTGCAATGCAGGTAGAGGTGCTGCAAATGTCTTTGCACTAGTGGGACTATAGCAAAGTCCAATAGCCACGTTTAGGATGCCACTAGGTACACTGAGTGTTTGCTAGTATAATGGCTTAGTTATAATGAGTTGGAGTGTGCAATGCAGGTAGAGGTGCTGCAAATGTCTTTGCACTAGTGGGACTATAGCGAAGTCCAATAGCCACGTTTAGGATGCCACTAGGTACACTGAGTGTTTGCTAGTATAATGTCTTAGTTATAATGAGTTGGAGTGTGCAATGCAGGTAGAGGTGCTGCAAATGTCTTTGCACTAGTGGGACTATAGCAAAGTCCAATAGCCACGTTTAGGATGCCACTAGGTACACTGAGTGTTTGCTAGTATAATGGCTTAGTTATAATGAGTTGGAGTGTGCAATGCAGGCAGAGGTGCTGCAAATGTCTTTGCACTAGTGTGACTAGACAAAAGTCCAATAGCCACGTTTAGGATGCCACTAGGTACACTTAGTGTTTGCTAGTATAATGGCTTAGTTATAATGAGTTGGAGTGTGCAGAGGACAGGAGGGTACAGTGCCAGGATTGTGGGGCTCTGGGTAGAGGAAAGGAAGCCTGCCTTTCTATTCCCTCCTAATGGGGAAATGCAGCGACGAAATCCCTGACCTTAGCTACACAGACGCTGTCGCTGTTTTCAGGACCTGTCACCTATGGCTCTGACCCTGCCGGTACGAGCCCTTAAAAGGACTGATGGAAAGTGCTATCCCTATGCTGTCCAGCGCTGTGTATGGAGCGCATACAGCTGTATCAGCGATAGGACTCAGGACGGAGCTGCGCCAGTGATGTCTGACACCAAGGACGCAGAAGAGATAATGGCGTCCTGGAGGAAAATGTCCGGTTTTATAATGCAGGGACATGGACATCCTATCACACATGCCGTTGCTTCTCTGGCTAAAAGTCCACTTAGCTGTGTGTGTGTCTGGGATTGGCTGACATGCTGGCCCGCCCCACAAGACGTGCGCGCTTAGGGAAGGAAGACAAGGAAAAAAAAAAAAAAAAAATGGCGATCGCCATTATACAAACAGGAGTGATCTGAAGGCGCTGTTCACGCACGCTATACACTGAAATGTCATAATAGTGTGAGTCACAGATTGACTTACACTATTACAGCGGAAAGCCAGCTAGGAATTAGCTGTTTTTTTGCTGCTAGAACAGTTCTCGAACGTTTCTAGAACTATCGAGCTTTTGCAAAAAGCTCGAGTTCTAGTTCGATCTAGAACAGGCCCCAAAATCACTCGAGCCTAGAACTGGAGAACCTCGAACCGCGAACCGCGCTCAACTCTAGTCTTTACCTACATGTGCTCATTCTGTAGGCACATTATATCCATATTTGTATAGTTTGTTTGGCATGTATTAATACGCCTGACTCATTTTGAGCTACACTGGAGACTCACAAACAGGATAGTGTAGTTTTTTGGCCTTCTGAACCATTCATTGCAGTTTTCTAGTAATGTCAGCATGTGTATATGTGGCCTGCAAAGCATTTTATGCATGTCCAAAAGGCATTTCAGGGTGGTCAAGCAACAATTAAACATGTTTTTGTTTTTTTTTTTGTTTTCAATTTTGTATTTTTTCTAGTGTAAATGTGCTGTGAAATGTCTATACATTTTGAGTTGTATTTTCATGTTTGGTTTATTATGCATGTCCCTTGGTGTCACCATGTCTGGAATGGTAACAGTAATGTGTAGTGTGTAATGGGAAATATTTGTAGAACATATAGCACTTCATGGGTTAGTAGTCATTTTGCTTCTCATGGCTTACTGAAGGTTTTTTTTTTTTATTTTTGTAACTTTAAAAGGAGATAAATGATTATACAGTGGTTAAATCTTTTTACTGGACATCTTTTTTCTTTGTCATGCTTATTGTGTCATTATGTCACTATATGAGCGTCATGGGTTGTTGTTTTCATACACATGGATGTGTGTTCCAATTTTTTTCAATTGCTGCAATACAAGAATAATGTTTTGTTTTTTTAATCTTCAATTGTTATAATTTGTGACCTTATTTTACAATTTTTTGTTTTTAAACAGTGGATCTTGTAAAACGGCGATGGCGCTCAGCCCGTGACCAGTTCAGAAGAGAAAATAACCCAGTGGCGACCACAGCTGCCGCAGCAAAAAAGAAAAAATATATCCATTATGAAAAACTGAGCTTCCTCATGCCTATTATGGAAGTACCAAAGTAAGTTTAAACCATTACATCACATGGCGTTTTTTTTAAATGCACACATTAATTTATTTTTTTTTTCTTTTATCAAAGTACAGAGGATAATCTAGAAGATAGTGAGGAAGCCCAGTCAGCAGTATTAACAGCGACCTCTGCTTCCGAGATGGAGCCTACCTCATATCAACCACCAACAATCCCCAACACCAGCCAGCCAGACGCAGAAGAAATGTCCTCTGATTTGGGTTTGGGAACAAGTCAATCCACTAATGTAATTGCAGGCCAGTCTACAGGGCACCAAAGTGGCCCTTCACTAGTTCTTGCAGAGAGTAGTCCACAGCAACATGCAGGCACACAGCCAAGAATAACAACTAATACCATGCGCACAGTAGCCCAATCTTTCCATGGTCGCAGACATAGGCGTTAGGAAGATTTACGTTCCTTGCCAGATATCATTCATACCAGAATAATACACATGATGAATTCACTGATACCAGAGAGTGATGGAGAGAGATTTTGCCGCTCCCTTTCTCCCTCTCTTGCATTGGTTGCACCTGATAGGCAGGACAGATTGAGGGCGTCCTTAATAACACGAGTATCTGCTACCCAACGTGAGCCAGAACCCATATATTGTTTTGAAGTGATAGAGCAATGGAGAGCTAATCCACGTGGTCCAAACACAAACACAACACGACAAACTGTGGAAACCCAAACTGATGAACATTACTCTAATTTTCAACTAAATCCTGTAGTGCAACAAACACATATACAGTGTCCATCTTCTTCTATGGGAACTGATGTAAAAATTAGGCCAACAGTTATCCCACACCAAACAGGTACATTAATGACACAAAGGCCATCTCAACAGCCATCATTTGTCCCACAAGTACCGTCCCCAACAGACACCAATGCCAACCTCTTTTAACTATCCTAGTATTGTTAGTAATGTTCATAGACTACCTCAAATGTTTCAACAACCAACATCCTACCATGTTCCTAATAATCCACAACAACAGTACTTTCAACAACAGACTTACCCAACTAACTTCACATACACACATACTCAGCCTCTTCCAACACATCAATATGTACCACCTACACTTGGTCTTCCATCTGCTCAAACAACTGCATCATTATTTGTTCCAAGTACAACAACTGTTACTAGTGGAAACACGGATCAGTCACTCACTACAACATCTAGTGTTGTGTAGCAAACATTTTCTGTAGGTGTCAATGCAATGGAGACTACACAGGAAAGCATCACTAGCCTAGAGGATTTAGTTGAATCATAATGTGATATTGTATGTATGATTTTACATTTTGGTATGTTTTCTAGGGTATTGCTGGTCGAAAAACATATCAAAATGTTACACATTACTTACTCTATATGCATGGGGTCATATTTGTGTTTTCCTTTCCAAAGATTCAATAGAACTTACTCTATCAATTCCAAAACATTACCTGCCTGTTAGAATGTTGCCTTGTTCTGGACATGTTGTTTGGACCATCCATTAGAAAAAACTGGGTTTAGGGAAAAAATGCATGCACATAAACTACTACACTAACATTCAGACACCTTTATTAATAAAAATCCACCCACTATGCAGTATCTGCATATGGTCTGGTCCCATACTTGTATTCCAATAGTGTCAAACAAATTATGTTTGCGTGACATTATTGCATAATAAAGTATGGTGTTTTGTATGGGCTAATGTCCCTGACAAAATTTAGTTAAAACAAAAATAGAATACAGGGTGTTTTGCAAAAGATAACAGACATACATAGGTTAAATAATAAATCTGGACTAATTTTGTTCAAAAACAATTTGCCATATTTTTATTAGTCATGTACATTCAGTTGTACTGTTACTTGCAAATCAAAAATTCCTGATTTTATAGCAATAAAGTTAAATCACAATAGCTTATTGTGACCACAAACACAACCAACCAACAAAAATACCACAAATTATACCCATGTATGGTCATTTTCTCTTTTGTATTGCATATGTGTTTGTGATTATGTAACCAAGTGATAAAAAACTCTAACAATGTCAAATTTATACATGACTATGGCGATTTAAACTAAAATAATCTTTAAACTGATTCCTCACTTGTAGACCAGAAGTGGACACATTAGTTCTAACACTACCATTCTCTACAAATGGTGCATTTAAAGCTGGCAACTCCTCAATGTCTTAGTTATTGCTTTCATGTAATCTACAGTAATTATGTAACACTACTGTAGCTTTAATGACAGCCTTGATGGTGGTTGGTTGGAGTTGGATCGTGGTTTGATAAATGCGCCATCTTGAGGCCAAACTGCCAAAGGCACGTTCAACATAGCAACGTGCTCTGGCCAATTTGCTATTAAATAGGGCTTTTGATCTGTCCAGCCCCCTTCTGGGATATGGACGCATCAAATGCCTAGACAATGCAAACCCCTGATCTGCAACCATGACAAAAGGAACAATAGGGCCATCAGTACCAGGCAATGGTCTTGGTGCAGGCAAACTTAAACTATCAGACATTAATCGTCTTGCTAAACGTGAGCTCCTGAAAATGCGTGCATCTGAGGCACTGCCATAGGCCCCAATATCAGCAAATAAAAAGCAGTAGTTTGTATCTACCATGGCCAAAATAACTACAGAAAAAAACTTATGATAATTAAAATATCTTGAAGCAGAGTTAGGTGGTTTCTTCACTCTAATGTGCTTTCCGTCAATGGCGCCAATACAATTAGGGAAAGCTGTTTTCACCAAAAATTCATCTGAAATGTGTATCCATTCCTGTGTTGAAGGCAGCTGCATGACAAGATGCCTAAGAGTCTCCCATAGCACAGTGCCGGTATGCAGGATAATCTTGCCAATTGTCGACCTTCCGAATAAAAATTCGAAATGTAGACTGCTGATGGATTGCCCAGTTGCAAGGTAACTGAAATAGAAAAAAAAAATAACATTACTTTGACTATTCAAGTTGTATTTCAAAACAAAAATTTGTGTCATCCAATGACTGGTGAAATACTGTGTATGACTATTATTTTATTGCTTTTGTTGGAAAAAATTATGTGTTGAAATTTACTTTCCATATTGGAAAAATAGTTATTTTTCTGTTTAATAAACAAGCTTGTTTGATTTATGACTCTTGTTTCTTTAATTTTAATAGAGATAGAATGGTAGATGTGAGCACTCAGATCTTATTTTGAGATTGCAATGAGGTTATGTGATCTATCTAAGTTTTCAACAAATACCTAAATTTAAAATTACATAATTTAAACAAAATGATGCCTTTGAGATTTAACATGTATTTCAAAATAACAGATAAAGCATGAGTATACATGACAACACCTACCGTAAAGTCACCAACAGTCGTTCCTCAGGGGAGATGCTGAGGCGCATACAGGTGTCCTGATGCTTCAAACGATGGTACACAAGGCCAAGGATGTTGTCAAATGAATTCATGGTGAGATGGCAGTAGGCTTGGAATTTTGGTGGAAATTTCCGCATTTCGCCATAGAGAATATTAAAATGCCCATGTGTTTTCCTGAACTTCACAAGAGGGTGAATCCACATCCTTCTCTCCATTGGTGGCTCTTCTTCAATCATATGTCGCCTAACCCCAAATCTCCTAGATATCAACCAGAGCAAAAACATGGTTGCTTCATTGGAGAGAGACATTTTGGAGTGTGTCTAATGTGAGAATGAGCTCAGAATCCATGTTTTTTAAGGTTCTTTTAAGCAAACTAACCAAATTGGGTAGTTAATTGACCAATTTAACACACCAGGAGCACATTATGATGGGCTAACAAGGTTATTTGTGTGAAATTATGGATCTTAAAAAACGGACTGCACACGTGCGTATCTTATGTCAATATGGACATTCCACACGCACACACGGCTCGCATACGCCATCACACGGATGCCATACGTACCGGAGAAACTCCCCTAAAAAACGGAACACGGACCCGAAAAGCGGACCGTAAGACACGTACGTTTTTTTGCGTTAGTGTGTTTTAGGCCTGTGGCAGTGTGATAAAAAAACATCTTTTTTACAGTGTTCACCAGACAGACTAAACAATGTGACCGTTTTATAGCTTAGGTTTTTCTTTATTCAAGAATACAAATCATGTGTACCTTATTTAATTATTCGTACATGAAAAGGTCCTTTTTAAAGGAGAAAAAAATCGTCCGTAATTTTTTTGTGCTTTATTATTTACAAAATGTATTGATTTGTTCTTTTTTTACTTTTTTACTAAAGGCAGCGTTACACGCTACGATTTATCTGACGATATGGCGTCGGGGTCACGGTTTTCGTGACGCACTTCCGTCATCGTTAGCGACATCGTTGCGTGTGACACCTACGTGCGACTCCGAACTATCGCAAATAGGGTGAAAATCGTTGATCGCTGACACGTCGTTCAGTTTCAAAATATTGTTTGTCGTTTGGAATGCAGCAGACATATTGCTACGTTTGACACCCTGCCAACGACGAACAACATCCACACGACCGCCTTGGTCAAACAATATATCGCTGAATGATGTAGCGTCGTTTGTGAGATGTGTAGGCGTGACCGCTAATAAATGACCTATGTGCGATCTCGGCAAATCGTAACAACGATCTGGGCGTGTCACATTGCTAACGAGATCGCTAGCGATATCGTTGTATGTAAAGCAGCCTTAAGACCTACTACTTACACACTAAACAGAGGGATTGCTTTTCTAGGAGACTGCAAAACGTATGTATTACAGGTTATTAGACCTGTTAGTTTTACATTGACTCACATGGCCTGTTAGACCCTACTTATGGTTGCAGGTGGGGTAGGGGGAAGGGATGAAGAGGCAGGCACAACTGATATTGTGTCGCCCAGGGTTATGGGGTAATCGGTCCCGGGCAGTGTTTAACTGGGGAATGTCACTTTGTTGGTCGTTGCCCAGTTCCATTCCCTGGGTGCTTTTTGAAAAGGGGCTAATTACAGGGGATTGTTGAATAAAGTTTATACATGAAGCCACTTGCGGTTTTGCGGCTATGTGCATGAAGCCACCACTGCACAATGTTTACTACTGGGGCTGGTGGTAAGGCCCTGTCACACACAGAGATAAATCTGTGGTTGCAGTGAAATTGTGGACAATCAGTGCCAGGTTTGTGGCTGTGTACAAATGGAACAATATGTCCATGATTTCCCTGCAACCACAGATCTGCCAAAGATTTATCTCTGTGTGTGATGGGGCCTTTAGTGGCAGCCTGGATGTTAGACCCTCCACTAGCAGGGCCGGGCCCCAGAGGGTAGGTGATGTGACGGGTGTCGAAAGAAGGTAGGCCACACAAGGGTTTCAGTGCAACTGGTTCTTTACTCACTTTCTGGTGGTAACTGGTCACCCGAGGCTGATTGGTCTTAACCGCAGGTCCCATTAGTCCCAGTGCCGGTTTTGTGACCTGGTGGCTTCTTTCCCCTGCACCTGTCTTTGGTTGGTGGGTCCCCGTGGCATAGAGTGGCTGGGGGTCCCATCCTGTTGTCTGCTTCAGCAGTCCATATGACTGTAGTGTGAACCTTGTGGGGTTGGAGTCTCTGGTCCTCTCCCTGGTTCTCCCTTTGCTACTGAGTCCCGAACTTCAAGGTCAGTGAGGTCCTTGATGGTCCCCTCACTGTGCAGATTTTATCAGGTCTGCCTGGAGCTTTTGCCTGACCTAGGATTCTGTACCCCGTTGGTGAGTAATTCCGGGAGTACTCCACCATACTCCACTGGCAACTAACTGCCTGGGCCCTCAGGTCACTGTTCACTCTGGTCAGTCCATTTGCTCACTTTCACTGTCAAACTCTTTTTGCCTCCACTGTCTAACTGTCCAATGTTTGCCCCTCCCACTGGTTGTCTAGTGGACTGGAGTGTCTCCACCTCTAGGCGGCCATCCATTGGTCCGACCCTAGCCTTGTACCAATCTATGGGGGATGATTGGGGAAAACAGGGATTACCTGGAGTGTTTGTGTGTTACCGGCATTGGTTTTCCGGGTCCCTAGGGGGTAGGCCCTGCATCCTGGTGGGGATGCAGTACTTCGTAGCTCCCTGATGGCTTCAGGGGTGCTAAAATATAGTATCTGATCATTTCTATTAAAATCAAAAAAGGTCCGTGGAGCTTCTGTTAGGAGTCTCTACACAGAAAATAGCCAGATATCCCTCCGGGAAGGACCCAGCCAAGGATTGGCTCTGTTTAAGAAGACCACCATAACCACCATATTAAGTGGCCCATTTAGACTAACAAGCCTTTTCATATGACCCAGGATATATGCCAGATCAGAATCCCAATTTGCAGACACGGTGTTTTGGGGTGATTGCCCCTCGTCAGTGCAAAGTGTGGGTAACTGATCTGGCCTATGAGAAGCTAATGGGGGACCATGGGGGAAGACTATTCTCCTTATGGAGACCTGACAAACCAGTCCGGCTGTCAGTGGTAAGGGGACTTATAGCTGCAATGCCCCTCTGGGAATTATTCAATTTGTCTCTCCAGGAAAGGAGACAAACTCTAGCGCCACTGGAGAGACAATTTGAAATTGGGATTCTGATCTGGCATATATCCTAGGTCATATGAAAAGGCTTGTTAGAAGGCCACTTTTAACTTTTAGGATTGCTACTTCCAATAGGTGGCGCTAGAGTTTGTCTCCTTTCCTGGAGAGACAATTTGAATAATTCTGAGAGGGGCATTGCAGCTATAAGTTCCCTTACCACTGACAGCCGGACTGGTTTGTCAGGTCTCCATAAGGAGAATAGTCTTCCTCCTAATATATAACGCATGTATGCAAAATTAGGTAACTAAGAAAGTACCCATTCCCACCATCTACCATCATCTTGTGTAATGTGATTAATGTAGTATATTTATTTCTACTTGTGGGATTTATAAATTTAGCCACCAAACAAGACAATCAGCCTACTGCTTTAGCAGCATATGCTGCTACTGTGAGTGTTCCTACAATTATTAGGGATAATCCTAGTATCTATGATTTTGTTAACAATTTTACATCTTGTGTATATGATAAAGAGGTCACTCGCTATATTGTTACATCTCATATTATTTCCTGCACTCATACTTTTGAACTTTTCATTTGTATGAGAGCCACAAATAATAGCAATCTCCCCATGCCTTGTCTAATTCTTTATTTGTAATCGTTGACCTCTGCCTATTTTGCTTTTATCACAAGTTATCTGATAAATCAGCTGGTGTAATACTTTGAGTCCTTATGGTAATCATCTCTTTTGTTAGCGAATGTTCCCCAGTGCAGTTCATGCAGGCACAATACAGATTGGAGGTGAAGTTTTGGGTCACATCCTCTTCTGTGTCTTCATTTATGTAAAGGAGTCAATAGTGCCTCCATACAAGTTTTTAATATATTGTCATCACTGGTAGTCTTTGTCATACAAAAATGGCTCATGTTCATCAGCTGAGCCAAGTAAACCCATAAATTTTGTTTAGTTTTCCATAAGGCTACATTTTCCATGGTTGGTCTCTCTGTTTTCGGTCTGAAGATTGATTGGCTTCTGACGAAAGTAGAACCATGTACATGGTGGCGCCAATGATGCAACATTTCCAGATTTCGATCTAAAGGGACAAAAATACACATATTATTCATCTGTCAGTTGGGATGTAGTCCCACTTTTCTTGTTTCATAACTATCAACACATTCAGCAGGTTCTGGAATACCTTTGTCACTCAATTATTTCACCCAAATGTTTGCACAATCATTGATAGGATGTGAAGACCTAAATCATTTATCTTCTCTGCACAACTGTAGGAGCTCTTTCTCTGTCTATCCGCATTGTAGAGAGACTGTACTAGCAACTGAGATATTCTATCTACCTTCTGCATTGTCATGTCACTTTCTACACTATTCATTAGAAGTACCTTAATTAATAATCCTGATCTATCCCTTCTCTCGTACCTGAATTCAGTTTAAGGCCAAATCTGACCTTTGGACCACCAAAATGCTAAGGTGCCATTTACAAACCTATTGTGGTCCTGATTGAAAATAAAGAACACACATACAAAAAAAAAACAACAACCATAAGGTAAACATCAATACCCATTCATCACAATGGGATGATTACTTGTTTATTGTTTTAGTCTCATTGCTTTTAGTCTCATTGTTTTAGTCTCATATGTGAAACTTTGGTCTCCAGTCAAAAAAGAAGCACAAACACAATTAGAATACAAGCTCAAATAATACACAAAATATAATTTTATCCAGTCCATTATCCATATGCTAAAAGATTCACATCTAACTGGTATATTGTGTTGTATTAATTAGCAGCAGGGGTATGGCAATCTGTGACCAACCGAAGAATAGGCATAATAATTGCCCTTCCAATAGACCATACACTGGCATCCCGCTGGTTTCCAGTCTCTCCTTTGTGAACATTTGGGTGGCTTTACACTGTTTGAGAGCAAGAATGGCTTTTATATTACTTTTCTCTTTACCTGTCTCTGTATATTCTGTATTCCTGGTGGCAATCTCCTCTATGGCCTCAGTATTACTCTTAGCTTTTTCAGTCTCCTCTATGGCCTCAACATTACTCTCATCTTTTTCCCCCATCCATCTTCCATTTCAGATGGAGACATCTTGGTGGGAGATGATGACAGCCTCCTCTGCAGGGCTTTCATTTCCTGTACCAAGCATTTGAATTCAGCATAAAGATCCTCAAATCCCGGTGCTGTGGGCTTTGCTGGTGACAATGAGAAAGTGGGCCCTCTTTCACCCCGTGTCCTGCTGTGCCCCTGCGGTGGAGATGCAGAATGTTTTGCTGCAACCTTTTTATGATGTGAAACCCCTGACCTTTTTATTGAGTCTTCTCCTTTGATACAATTTTCTCTTTTTATACAATTTCCACATCTCGTCAGTACTAATCCCGTCTATTTTATCCCAGGGAACACCATCCTTTATCAGGGCATAAACATATCTCTCCTTGTAACACGATATCTATGATTTTTACCACGTTTGACATTGTCACACTGTTTTTCAAAGGGAAAATTATCTCTCTGTTTGGGACCCCATTCTCCCAGATCCCCTAACTGTCGGATCAACTCCAATGTATTGGAGATGGTTTTCCCAATCTGATTTACCATTATCGCCATCATGACACATTTATAAGCTGGAGGGGCATTTCTAATGATACTGTGATGCCCTGGCAAAACCAGGTAGTCACAGATAGGTCCCTACACAACACCTTTCCCCATCTAGGAAACACACAGCTGACCTGAAACCCTAGTTACCCCCCTTTAGGGCAAGACAGGCACACCAGTGGGCGGGACCAGGCGGTCATGGAACGCCCACCTAGGGGTCTAGACAGCCCCGGGCGGGAAAACAGTCAGTCAAGATTTGCTTTGGAGTTCGAGTTGGAAGGAGTGTGGGCTGGGGCTGGGTGTGGCTCCAGCAGAGGAGGTTCGGGTTGGGCGGTGCCGGGGTCGGAGCCCTGGTGCCTTGGCTAGGTGGCGGACGGTGGTCTCCGGCAGCGGGAGACGGGGGGATTGCTCAGCAGATCCGAGGGGGACCGGAGAAGGGTTGGAGCCCACCGGTACCGACACCGGAGACCCGTCCGGAAACCGTGCACACAGGGGGTACTCGGACCCTGAAGCTAGGACTTAAGATAGCCGCTTAGCTAATTAACCGATTGGGGGCAGGATTGTGGGTCATGTCCCGGCCTAGGTTCCGAGGGGTAGACGGCCACCCAACGAGAGGAATAGGGCCACCGCCAGGGCCTGTAGGTCCCACGGGTCAGCGTCAGACGGGCACGGCTCCTCAGGCCAAATCCAGCCAGGAGCGGACTCCCGTGTTCACACCGGGAAGTCAAAACACACAACAACACAAGTGCAGAGGAAAGGACGGCGACCACCAGCCCGGGTGGGGAAGCAGAGTACAACCGGTCACGGCGGCCGGCCACCAACACCTTGGTTTACTAAAAGACTCGTGTGGTTTTCTTCCAAAGTGAGTAGACAACTCTCCCCCCCGGTACATCTGGGCCTGCAAGCCCTTGCCAACACCACACCCTTCACAGAGACACTGGGCCCCGGGGAAACCACCCTTACCCACGGAGGGGTTAACATCCAGCTGCCAGTACATCTCCCCCGGGTGTTCTCTACAACAGCAGCAGTGGTGTCCCACTTCACCACACACCGTGGGTGGCGTCACGAACATTTTATAAACAATCCCATACAAATACGTCCTCCTTTTTATTTGGAGTGTCCGGGCGACCCCTTGAGCCATACCGTAGGCCCTGGATCCGAGCAGCATCTGCTGCTGGCACGGGGGTGGCACATGCCGATTTCTAATAGATACACTTACAACAACTTGCATGTAATTGTGAAGCCCCACAGGTGTAGTGTCGGTGCATTACCTTCAGGGACTCCACTCGGCTGGTGCTGGTCACAGGTAGGGAATCTTCGGTTTTGATCGTGACGCCACTCTCAGTATTGCGGTCAGTGGGGACCGCCACTGCAGGTTAGGGGACGCCTGGGGCTGATGGTGTGTGCAGTTAGTTGGAATAGCCTCCTGAGAGTGAGGCAAGCCCCAGGGCCCAGTGTAGGTTTGTAGTACCACAAGGCGCAGAATGACCACACAGGCAGGAATGTCTTTCAAGGGCTTTACTCACATTTGATGGCAGGGTGAGTAGCCCGGGCGTAGCTGAGATGAACCAGGTGGGAACCAGGTATCCTTCAGGCTGACTTTATGAGGGTGACTACTGACTCGCCTTCCTTAGCCCTTGGTGGTTTGGGGTGACCCCGACTTTGAGTCCCTATGGGGGTCACCCAGGGAAGATGCTGCAGCCTCTCTCCCCCTTTTGTTTGCCGTTTGCTTGTTCCCCGGACCAGGCCACTCCAGCTGCTTGCCTCCTGTGACCTATGGGCCCTCACTGCGGTTACGTGGCTGCGGCTTTTGTGGTGTTGTGGTGTGGGCTTTGAGAGCCCCACACCGGCAGGTTTAGCAGAAGAAAGCTGGATCTATCTTCGCTTCGGGATCTGCCGCCCGGTTGGGCCTGGTGCTCTCTAGCAGTCTCCTTACTTCCCACTCCGTTGCACTCCCTAGCTGAAGCTGGCTTTCAGGTAGCACTCCTAGTTGACCGTTCTCCCCCGTCTGTAGCCACTGCGCGGACGCTGTCAGATTGCACAGCTCCAGGGATCTGCTCCTCACTTGAGCTCCCTGGACTCTACACTGAACTGGCTCACTGCTCCTCCTCTCCTGTTCTTGCCTACGCCACCTAGCAACCAGACTCTCCACCACACCCCTTGAGAGGAGATGGAGGCTCTACCCCCTCCACTATTCCAGTGAAGGTGAAGGCTTGCCCCCTCCTGGGATCCCCAGGGGTCCTCTCATGGGTACATGTGTGAGACCTGATCACTATGCGCCTGTGTTCCACACCCCGGTCAGCCTTCTGGATTACCTGTGTTGTACTGTCCCCAGCATGGGTGCAGTACTCAATGGTGCCTGACCAGGTCAGGGGCGCCACATAATCGTCATATGTACTTGCTGAAATGGCATTTTTCATAGCCTCCTCCTTCAATCTCACAATCTTTCAATGTAAACCATGGTTTTTCATTGGGCGGCCAGTCCGTCTCAGATGGGTATTTATGCTTCAATGCCATAGCCACAACATCCAACGTACTACACACCACATGAGGTCGCTGAATTATCAAGGAACTAAATGCCTCCTTCACTACAGGTTCATGGCTGAGTTGAACAAACTTTGGGCCATCCACAGCATCCACCTGTACTCCATGAGCTCCCATCTCCCACAATCTGACTGCCCAAGCTATCAAAAGTTAATTTGGCCTTTGTGAAAAACAATCATGAAGCTGACTGCAATCATCTACTACCATATTACTGTTCTGTTTTCCTGTAGCTGTTTCTACAACTCGTCTCCAATGTATAGGATGAACTTTTACTTGGTTAAGAGGAGGATCAATTTCCTTCTCCTCACTGACATGTTCATCCTTCTGTTCTTTGTTTGTGACTTTTTCAGAATCAGTTCAGTTCTGTATGTCACCATTCCACTCATCTGAGTTCCCCTCTGTCCCTGCTCTGGCCAAAGCTACATTCTTTTTATTCTTCTTCCCTCTCTTCTTTCTGTATTTATACTGCTCTATACATACAGCAGCCTTTTCTGCATCATGCTGATATCCATTACATTTGTCTACTGAGAACCTATTCTGACACTGTGCTGTAACCAATGCAGTCTGGGACTCACACAATTGTCTTTCCAATTCCTCAACTTTTGTTAACATACGTATTTGTTCCTCATGCTGTTGTCTATATGCAGACAACAGGATCCATCTACGCCTACCATCAGCGCCCAGTTTTTTACCTTTTTCCACTTTTACTTTCTGCAAGCATTCAACCACATCAACAGGTTCAGCATTTTTCAAACATTTGTCCCATGGTTCACGCAAACCAACACTGTGCGACCACTTGTTATCATAGGGCGTCTGTTCCCAACCTGAAATCTCAATGCATTCACTCACAACCACTTTTTTCTTAAAAAGATGCATGTTTTATGCAATATCACATTGCACCAAAAATAACTTCAAAGACTTCTGCGTATCCTGCCGACTACGCCAATGTTTTGCCAAATTATTTAGTACTACGGTTTAGATACGGCTTTAAAGAAGGCAATTAAGTAATTTTATTATAAAGGGTAATAATGAAATAGAAACTTAAAGGAAAAGTATGATATTTTGAACACTTTTGTATATTCAACATACAAAAGTTAAGTACATTTCAATACTTACATCACCAAGGAGCTTTTGAACATCATCTGTCTGGAAGTCAGAGAAGGATGACATAGACAGAACTCCTGGAAATTCCAACTCTGACCGGACGTCACGGTGCAGGTACATGAGCTGGTCTTTGCTATATTTCATCTGAACTTAACCCCTTCAGCCCCGGGGCACTTTCCGTTTTTGCGTTTTTGTTTTTTGCTCCCCTTCTTCCGAGAGCCGTAACTTTTATATTTTTCCGTCAATCTTGCCATATGAGGGCTTGTTTTTTGCGGGACAAGTTGTACTTTTAAATGAAACCATAAGTTTTACCATATGGTGTACTGGAAAGCAGCAAAAAAATTCCAAGTGTGGATAAATTGCAAAAAAAGTGTGATGGCACAATAGTTTTTGGGATGTTTTATTCACGGTGTTCACTATATGGTAAAACTGATGTGTGGGTATGATGCCTGAGGTCGGTGCGAGTTTGTAGACACCAAACATGTATAGGTTTACTTGTATCTAAGGGGTTAAAAAAATTCACAAGCTTGTCCAACAAAAGTGGCGTACGTTTTGCGCCATTTTCCGAAACCCGTAGAGTTCTCATTTTTTGGGATCTATGGCTCAGTGATGGCTTATTTTTTGCGTCTCGAGCTGATGTTTCCAATAGTAGAATTTTTGCGCAGATGCTATGTTTTGATCGCCTGTTATTGCATTTTGCGTAAAACTTGCGGCGACAAAAAAACGTAATTTTGGCGTTTGGAATTTTTTTGCCACTACGCCGTTTACCAATCAGATTAATTGATTATATATTTTGATAGATCGGGCATTTCTGAACGCGGCGATACCAAATATGTATGTATTTATTTATTTTTTAACCCTTTAATTTTCAGTGGGGGGAAAGGGGGGTGATTTGAACTTTTAGGTTTTTTGTTCTTTTTTTAATTTTTTAAAACTTTTTTTTACTTTTTTTATTTTATTTTACTAGTCCCCCTAGGGGGCTATAGCGATCAGCAATCCGATTGCTGATCGCTATACCGCTGTAAACAGCAGAAATAGTCACTTTCTTTTTTCCTCTGCTCCATGCCGAGGAAAAAGGAAAGTGAAACTTAGTAGCAGCAGGCATCATCACATGACCCTGTGCTACGATGGCAACCACCGAACGTTACGTGATCACTCACGTGACGTCTGGAGGGGGCGGCGGTAAGTAAAAAACATGGCCGCGCGCATATAGATCTCGCTGCCAGACTTTGGCAGCGAGATCTAAGGGGTTAATGTTCTGGGTGGAATGCGATTCCACTCGGAACATGTAGGCACACATGTCAGCTGTTGAAAACAGCTGATATGTGTGCCGATCCACGCCGCCTGCCCGCGGCAGGGGGCGGGGCTTACCGGGACACGATCCATGACGGAAAGATCTGTCCATGGTCATGAAGGGGTTAAATAGAGGCTTGCACAAAAATTACAAGCCTTAAAGTTAATGTGTTGTAGTCTTATTGATACATGCCTTCCAATGGCCAATCTTTGGGCATAGATGAATCAGAGCTAGAACACACATCAGATAATGGGGAAATAAACCCACACAATTCAAATCTCCTAAGAATACACATCAGATATTTGAGCTAGGTAAATTACAAAGTTTCTGTACAATGGATATATTGTCTGTCTGTGTATATAAAGCAAATCAAAAAGGTCCATGGAGCCTCTGTTAGGAGTTTCGACAAGGAAAATAGCCAGATATCTCTTCGAGAAGGACCTAGCCAAGGAGTGGCTCTTTTTAGGAGACCACCATAACCACCATATTAAGTGGCTCTTTTAGTTAATATCCAGCGCTTGACAAGTTTAAAGATATGACCAGGGATATATCAAGGCCAGGTATCCATCTATAGACAGCTGTTTTTGGGTATTGCCCTTCATCAGTGTGGAGTAGGATTTTTGCCAGGTGGGAGAAATGCCTAGTAGACCAGCAAGACAAAACAATCATTGATCTCGGGGAGGCCAGCCAGAGAAAACACTGCCGGCAGCCAGCGAAGGCGCTCAACACAGTGAAATCCTAGGTGCATTGCCCCCTGGGAAATATGCAAATCAAAAAGGTCCGTGGAGCCTCTGTTCGTAGTCTCGACACGGAAAATAGTCAGATATCCCTCTGAGAAGGACCTAGCCAAGGAGTGGCTTTTTTTTTGGAGACCACCATAACCACCATATTAAGTGGCCCTTTTAGTCAATATCCAGCTCTTGATGAGTTTAAAGATATGACCAGGGATATACCAAGGCCAGGTATCCATCAACAGACAGCTGTTTCGGGGTATTGCCCATCAGTGTGGAGTAGGATTCTGGCCAGGGCCTCCCTGACGAAGGCTATCACTGAAACGTGCATTGGATGGGACTTGGCGCCATTCCAGCAGTAAGTGCCGTTTGGACTAGCTTATGCCTGCCACAGTGTTTCACCCCTTATTACAGTGATTCGTATGCTATTATGCTTATATATATCTATGTGGGATTTACTCCTGTATCTGTATTTTGGGTTTTTTTTCTGTAGGCTTTCCTTGTAATCGGCATTTATATAGCTTTCTGCTGCTCTGGTATGCCACCTTGTGTACCTTTTCTGTAATTGCACCTCACCTTTTAATATATCTAATATATAAAGCTCAGTGTATGTGTGTGTGTATGTGTGTATGTCCGCTAAAGGAATTTGCACCGTCGCATTTACAATCACAAAATTTTGCACAGACACTCCATGTGACTCAGGGAACGTCATAGACTATGTTTGGGCAGGAAAATTTAACCCCGTGCTTTCCAGTTACTCTACAAAAATCCTGCAGCCATTAAACTGAATGGAGCTGGGAGCTATAGGCTATAAATAGCAACTGTCAGTGGTTGCTATAGGAACAAAATAAACTGTTAGTATAAGATAGGATAGACGGATAGAGAGAGACAGAAAAAGACAGACAGAGAGAGACAGCCGAGCAAAGAGACAGCCGGGCAAAGAGACAGCCTGGCAAAGAGACAGACCTGGAAAGAGACAGACCTGGAAAGAGACAGACCTGCAAAGAGACAGACGGTCAAAGAGACAGACGGGCAAAGAGACAGCCCGGCAAAGAGACAGCCCGGCAAAAAGACAGCCCGGCAAAGAAAGACGGGGAAAGAGACAGAGAGAGAGAGAGACAGACAGATACAGAGATTGAGACAGACTGATGCAAATACAGAGAGATAGAAACAGACAGACAAGTAAAGAGACAGACAGCGAGACAGACAGACAGCGACACACAGACAGAGACTGGGAGAGAGACAGAGAGACAGTTACTATCCCGGGCAATGCCCGGGTCTTACAGCTAGTCTAAGGCCGGAGTCACACTTGCGAGTGCCTCGCATATAACTTGCGCGAGTCTCTCATTGTATCACCCGGAACGGCCGCACACTCTCCTGACAAGAGTGTCTCTGCTGCATAGAGATACATGCAATCGACCAGCTCCTGTCAGGAGAGTGTGCGGCCGTTCCGGGTGATACTACGAGAGACTCGCGTGAGTTACACGCAAGGCACTCGCAAGTGTGACACCGGCCTAATATATAAAGCTGAGTGTATGTGTGTGTGTGTGTGTGTGTGTGTGTGTATGTATGTATGTGTGTATGTATGTATGTCCACTAAAGGAATTTGCACCGTCGCATTTACAATCACGAAATATTGCACAGACGCCCCATGTGACTCAGGGAACGTCATAGACTGTTTGGGTGGGAAAATTTAACCCCGTGCTTACCAGTTACTCTACAAAAAGCCTGCAGCCATTAAACTGAATGGAACTGGGAGCTGCAGGCTATAAATAGCAACTGTCAGTGGTTGCCGTAGGAACAAAATAAACTGTTAGTATAACAAGCTTATGTGTGAGGTAAAAAGATGTTGGTGGTGAGACGGATAAAGAGAGACAGAGACACAGACAGAGATAACCGGGGAAAGAGACAGCCCGGGGAAAGAGACAGCCCGGGGAAAGAGACAGCCCGGGGAAAGAGACAGCCCGGGGAAAGAGACAGCCCGGGGAAAGAGACAGCCCGGCGAAAGAGAGAGCCGGGGTAAGAGACAGCCAGGGGAAAGAGACAGCCGGGCAAAGAGACAGCCGGGCAAAGAGACAGATGGGCAAAGAGACAGACGAGCAAAGAGACAGCCGGACAAAGAGACAGCCAGACAAAGAGACAGCCGGACAAAGAGAAAGAGAGTGACAGACAGATACAGAGACTGAGACAGATATACTGATGCAAATACAGACAGAGAGATAAAAACAGACAGACAAGGAAAGAGACAGACAGCGAGACAGACAGACAGTGACACAAAGAGACTGGAAGAGAGACAGCGAGACAGTTACTATCCCGGGCAATGCCCGGGTACTACAGCTAGTATTACAATAAACATTATTTATTTTACAGACTGTTTCTGATCCCTTTTTTGTGAATTGGTCTACAGTAAAATCCTAGGTGGATGGATACCTGGGCTTGGTATATTTCTGGTCATATCTTTAAACTCGTCAAGAGCTGGACATGGACTAAAAGGGCCACTTAATATGGTGGTTATAGTGGTCTCTTAAAAAGAGCCACTCCTTGGCTAGGTCCTTCTCGGAGGGATATCTGGCTATTTTCCATGTCGAGGCTTCTAACAGTGGCTCCACGGACCGTTTTGATTTGCATATTTCCTAGAGGGCAATGCACCTAGGATTTCACTGTGTTGAGCGCTTTGCTGGCTGCCGGCCGTGTTTTCTCTGGCTGCTCTCCCCAAGATCAGTGATTGTTTTGTCTTGTGTACATAAAGCAAACACACAAAAACCTTAAGGATACACAAAGTTTTTGTAACAATGAACACTTTGTCTGTCTGAATCAACAGTATGTTATAGACGTTGCCACTAGAAGAGCGGAACCAGTGGCCGGAAAAGCTACCTGACCTAGTTGATATGTACAACAATATCCCTTCCAGCTCAACGGAATGCACCCCAGCATAACTGATGAGGGCTCGCCCCGGCCGGCTACCGGTGGATCTGGACATGGGGTTGGAAGCCCCGGAAGCACTCCCTTCAACAGCTGAATGGGACACTCAGCGGAGGGTGCAGTACCGACAAACCCAGGAGTACGTTGAAAAGAACTTGAGTCGGAGTCGGGAACAGCAGGAGCAGCGCTTCAATCAGAAGGCGTCTGCTGGTCCTTTCCAGCACAAGCTGGATTATCAGTGGGAGCAAACCCCATATGTCATACAGCCCACAGGATGGGAGAATGGGAAGGCTTACCAGATCAGTCGTGACCAGGGGGGAACTCTGGCCACAGTTTCCCGGGACCATTTAAAGAGGTGCCCACCAGCATTGAGGGTGGCAGCTGAAACTCCGGTTCCCAGACCGGCGGAGAAGGCAAAAGAGGTAATCCACACCATGATGGGTGATTTTCCAGCAGACTGGCCTACACAGAAAGGCGCGGTGATTCTTCCAGTGATATTATTCCCACAACCCGTGGATGAGGAAGTGATGGAAGTAGTCAACCATGAGCCAGTGCCCAGGGATGAACCTGTACCCAGCTCCCCTATGCCTCCGCCTGCCCCACACGATAGCAGGGAGGAGGAACTGATGATTCCCTCTGCCACACTGCCTGTCACCACTGACACCAGGCCCCGGAAGTCCACTCGTCCCAACCTAGGTAGACCCCCACTTAGGTACAGGGAAACTACTCTTTAGGGGGGGGAAATTTGTGTGTGTTGAAAGTACCGTTTGAAAGTGTTAACCAATGATAAGTAAATAATTATCGAAGTTTACCTGATTTCAAACCTGATTGAACCGGTCGTTGCCGGCAGCTGTTGTCCCCGTGGGGACTGTTTACATGTATGCGTAGAAACTACTACGGACAAGCCTGAGAACTGGCAGGGCAACCACGAACTTGTGGTTTGTAAATAAAAATGTTTTATGGCTAAACCGTTACCGCCTCCGGAGAGGCTGGTTTGGAGGATGGGCCTGGAGGGAAGTGATGGCCCAGGCCCGCCACTACCGCAACCGGTGGCGATCTTCCGGGGGTTTCAGGGTTTCCCCATGGACGTGGGTCCCCTGAAAAGGACAGAACCCGCTCGGGTAACTTGTGCTGGACTAGGGTCAAGGGGTGCTGCCCATTTGCTTAGGGGCAGCATCAGGGCCAGGTTGCTTGGGTGGGAGAGAGCGGAAGCCGAAACCGTTTAGTAACGTTTAAGAATATGCCTCCCGATGTGGGAAGAAGTTAATATAATTGTAACCTGTTTTACTGTTTATCTTTTCAGTTGTGAAAATAAAACCGGTGATGGACGGGCAGCCCGCGGACGGTCTGCATTTTACTAAGGGGGAATGTGGCGCCCTGGACAAGCCAGGTCGTCACAGAACAACACCAACACACCCCACACTCCCGGTCAGGCACACCGAAGTCAGACAAAAACCCTTGTTGCCTTCCTCCAGGGGCTGATGTTCACACCAGGGGGTGGGCCAGGCGGGTGATCCCACCCACCGAGGAGTTCACAGTCCTGGAGGCGGGAAAAGAGTCAGTTTCAGTTTGAGAGTGAAGTGGCAAAGGAGCAGACAGAAAGTGGTCCGGGTGTGTGGCCCGGACGGATCAGCAAGGTTGGCAGACGGTGGTGACCGCCTGCAGGAGAGGCCTATTGGAGCTAGCCGTAAGGACCGTGGATGGGCGGTGGCCCGGCAGTACCGGACCGGTACGCAAAGAGAAGCCAGCACCATCCGGCAGGGGCTTACGGACCCCGGCAAGGCTAGGAGTCGCCGTGAATTTGCCAAATCCGTTAGCGAAGGGAACCTCCTGGGTTTCCCAGCAGCCAAGTCCCGACAGAAGGCAACAGTCCAACCGAGAGAGGGAAACACAGTCACCGCCAAGGCTAAAGTTCCCAGGGCCAGAGCCTGCGGGCAAAAAGGGCTCCTTCAGCAACCTTCAAGCTGGGGAGCGGGTTACCGGTGGGAACCCATTGGAACCATTACACTACACAGGAGCAGGGAAAGGCAGTCACCATCAACCTGCCGGGAGGAGAAACACCGTAGCCGTCTGTGGGACCCCTCCATCCAGCCGTTTGTTTTACCGGAGACTCTGTGTACATCATTGGCTGAGTGAGTACCACCGTGCCGTGCGGCACAGCGCTGCCCTCGCGACCCTGCACCTCACCAGGCCCCGTAACCCGCCTGCAATCCATCCCTACCCCATCACCGGGCCCCGGGACAACCAACCCCCCTACCCACGGAGGGGAGAACTAACATCCAGGCTGCTCCCTGTCATCGCTCCCGGGATCCCCGTCCAGAGCAGTGGTGGTGTCACCAATCTCACCACAACCGTGGGTGGCGTCACGGACAATCTCAAATCCCCACAATCAATCCCCACCCTTTTCACTCACGGGCGAGGAACGCCGCTCGAGTCCCCGGGATCCGGCCCACCGCTCGAACCACCACCGAGCAGCAGCCGCAGCAGCAGCGGCCGGACCCGAGCAGTGGGAGAGCGCAGCGTCCCCTCCTCCATCCGCGACAAGTGCAGCAAAGCCCAGACAGATGTTAGTGGTAGGGGACTCTATAATTAGGCGGACAGACAAGGTCATTTGTCGCCGAGACCGTGAATGCCGAACAGTGTGTTGTCTGCCGGGTGCTCGGGTTCGGCATATTGCGGATCGGATAGACAGATTGCTGGGTGGGGCTGGGGAAAACCCAGCGGTCATGGTGCACATTGGTACTAATGACAAATTAGAGGCAGGTGGAAGGTCCTTAAAAATGATTACAGGGAACTAGGAGAGAAGCTGAAGTCCAGGACCTCCAAGGTGGTGTTTTCAGAAATACTACCGGTGCCACGAGCATCACTAGAAAGACAGCGGAAGCTTCGGGAGATAAATACGTGGCTTAGAAATTGGTGCAGGAAGGAAGGGTTTGGGTTCATGGAGAACTGGCCGACTTCTCAGTCGGCTACAGGCTCTACGGTAGGGACGGGCTGCACCTCAATGGGGAAGGTGCAGCTGTGCTGGGGGAGAAAATGGTCAGACGGATGGAGGAGCTTTTAAACTAGGATCTGGGGGGAGGGAGGGTAGTGGAGCAAAAAAGGGGATAGATAGAGCAGATAGAGACAGTGAGATGGTAGGGGTCAATGAAGGATTAGGGGGGGATGGGACATGCAAGGAACGTAGGGAGGCTAGGAGTAATAAAGGTGTTAATAGGATTAAATGTCTACTGGCAAATGCAAGAAGTCTTGCAAACAAAATGAATTAATTGGAGGCTCTTATGTCAACCATGGATTATGATGTGGTGGGCATTACGGAAACCTGGCTGGATGAAAGCCATGACTGGGTGACAAACATACAGGGTTATAGTACATTTAGGAGGGACAGGAAAGACAAAAAAGGTGGTGGGGTGTGTATATTTATCAAATCTAACCTAAAACCTGTGTTGAATGATGACATTGGGGGGAACTGCAACAATGTAGAGTCGGTATGGGTAAATGTACATGGGGAGGAGAATAATGGAAAAATACTAATTGGAGTTTGCTATAAGCCTCCTAACATACCTGAACAAATAGAGGGTGAAATGCTGGAACAAATTGAAAAGGCAGCTAATAATAATAATCGGGTTCTTATTATGGGGGATTTCAACTTTCCAGACATACAGTGGGACATAGAATCTTCTGGTTGTGCTAAAAGCTGTAAATTCTTATCTACCATTCAAGACCATTTCCTCTCTCAGATGGTAGATAAACCGACGAGGGGAGATAATTTGCTAGATTTGGTCCTGTCAAATAGACCGGATACAATTTCAGATCTACAGGTCCGGGAGCACTTGGGCACCAGCGATCATAATATGGTAAGCTTCAACGTAATATTCAATAGAACATTCCAAAGGGGAAATGCTAAAACCTGGAATTTTAGGAAAGCTGATTTTGTCAAGGGAGCAATTTGCGTTGAAGACTGCTAATGGAGTCCTCATTTGGGATATCCAGAGACGATGCCATATTAGCTGTATATCAGTGCCAATATATATATATCAATGTATATAAGACAAAGAACACAGACATGCTCTCTTTTCAGCCAGCGTCACCAACTGAACTAGTTTAATAAGATAGATCCAATTATACTGTAAGCATGAATAACCTTGAAACTAACAAAGGAGTGCTTTCACTCCCCTATTTCTCCCAGCATTTGTACAATACATCTGTTCATTAAAACATTCTTTCTGTGTGGACACTATTGATAAGAGTTTGTAGCTTCACATTTTGGCTTCATTATCTTTGGTTAACTCCTTCATGACTATACAACTTTGAATTATACTATAGGTCTGTGCAATTGCTACATAGACAGACAGATCATTTTGTATCTACATCTACATTTTGATTAGTTATATACACAGATATTCTTATTACGTTTAAACAAACATACTACAGCTCAGGTGACCTCCACAATTTCAACAAATTAAGGGAAGAGCTTAAATGTGTAGATTGGGACAAAGTCATGGTAACTGGGGATACTGAACATAAATGGGGAAATTTAAGGATATACTGCTAGAGTCCTGTAAAAAACTTATACCCTCTGGTAATAAAATGTCCCGGAATAAAAAGAAACCACTATGGATAAATAAGACTGTACAAAGTATAATAAAACAAAAACAAAGGGCGTTTAAAATCTTGAAGGCTGAGAATACAGAAATAGCATTTCAGGAGTATAAAGATATCAATAGGCAATGCAAAAAAGAAATCAAACAAGCAAAACTAGCTACTGAAAAAAAAATCGCCAATGACATTAAAATAAATCCCAAAATCTTTTATAAATACATTAATGCCAAAAGGAAAACAAAGGATAGTATTGGCCCCTTAAAATATAATAACAAGTTAGTTATAGAGGACAAACAAAAGACTGAGATATTAAATAGGCATTTCTCATCTGTGTTCACCAAGGAACTGACTGTACCAGGCATCATTCAACAAGTGAAAAATCAAAGTTCACCACCCGATATAATTAATTTAACACAAGAAGAAGTATGCCTACGTCTGAGTAAATTAAACATTGACAAATCCCCAGGGCCAGATGGCATTCATCCACGAATATTGAGGGAATTGAGCTCCGTAATTGACAGACCACTGTATCTCATCTTTTTAGACTCGCTTGTAACAGGGTTGGTGCCTCAGGATTGCAGGATTGCTGATGTGGTACCGATATTTCAGAAAGGTAAGAGGGTACATCCAGGCAACTACCGTCCAGTAAGCCTGACATCAGTAGTATGCAAAGTTTTTGAGGGCATTTTAAGGGATGACATGCAAAAATATGTTGCAGAAAATAATATAATAACTGACAGACAGCATGGATTCATGAAAGATAAATCGTGTCTAACCAACCTGTTGGGGTTCTATGAGGGGGTAAGTGCAAACCTGGATATTGGTAATGCAGCTGATGGGATTTATTTGGACTTTGCAAAGGCATTTGATACTGTACCACATAATAGCCTTATACTAAAGCTCCAGAAACAAGGACTAGGGGAAACTATATGCAACTGGGTAAGGAATTGGCTAAAAGATAGGAAACAAAGAGTAGTCATAAATGGAACATTCTCTAAATGGGCCATAGTCAGCAGTGGGGTACCGCAGGGATCTGTGCTAGGACCAATTCTTTTTAATCTCTTTATTAATGACCTTGTGGATGGGATTGATAGTAAAGTGTCAGTCTTTGCTGATGACACCAAACTATGTAGGATATTAAAAACTGACCTTGATAGTACAATATTACAAAAAGATCTGGATTAGATGTCAGAATGGGCAGATACTTGGCAAATGAGATTTAATGTTGATAAATGTAAAGTAATGCACCTAGGATGGAGTAATCCTATTACTGCGTATACATTAAATGGAAGAAAACTCGGGACTACAGAACAGGAGAAGGACTTGGGTATTCTCATTACAAATAAGCTGAGCAGCAGCACTCAATGTCAAGCAGCAGCTGCAAAAGCAAACAAGATTCTAGGGAGTATAAAAAGAGAGATTAGATCCCGTGATCCTAACGTATTGTTACCCCACTATAAATCACTTGTAAGGCCACATCAGGAATATGGGATTCAGTTTTGGGCTCCACATTTTAAAAAGGACATTCAGAAGTTAGAGTCAGTTCAAAGGCAGGCAACTAGACTACTACAAGGAATGGAAGGCCTCCGATATGATGAAAGGTTGAAAAAGTTATATATGTTTAGCTTAGAAAAAAGACGTCTCAGAGGAGATCTCATTTATATGTATAAATACATGTGTGGTCAATATAAAGGACTGGCACATGACTTATTTCTTCCGAAGACAATACTAAGGACCAGGGGGCATTCACTGCGAGTGGAAGAAAAGCGATTCCGACAGCTAAATAGGAAAGGGTTCTTTACAGTTAGAGCAGTCAGACTGTGGAATGCCCTACCACAAGAGGTAGTAATGGCAGATACTATAACAGCTTTCAAAAAAGGGCTGGATGATTTCCTCAGTACACACAACATTGTTGGTTATAAATGACTTTGTGACCAAATGTAGAACTGGTGGAGGAAGGTTGAACTAGATGGACCTAGGTCTTTTTTCAACCTTAGTAACTATGTAACTATGTAACTATGCAACTAGAACTATAGTTCTTTCAAGCTGGAGTTCCTGGCACTTGTATGGGCTGTGACGGAAAGGTTTAAGCACTACCTTGCTGCTGCGAAGTTTACCGTGTACACGGACAATAACCCGTTGGCTCACCTGGACATGGCGAAGCTGGGAGCCTTGGAACAGCGATGGGTTGCAAGGTTAGCAAGTTATGATTTTATAATAAAATACCGGGCTGGCCGTAGGAACACTAACGCTTATGCGCTGTCCAGGATGCCCCATCTGTTTGATGACGGGAGAGATGAAAATGACCTGTAAGAGATTGAATTGCCTGCATTCCATCAGCCCACTCCCGGGGAGCAGCCTCAGCCATATGCCCATCAACAAGAAATGACCTGTGATCCATTGCCCCATCACGGTTGGCAGTAGACTTCCAGTAGACTTAGAGATGGAGGTTGAGTTGCATGAAACCTACTTGCCTGGAGCGGATTGGGACTCACGTCGCCAGATCCAGTACAGACAGATTCAGAAGTGCGTTGAAGACAGTCTGAATCAAACTAGACCAGGGAAGGACCACAGCTACTGTCTCCCGAGACCATCTAAAAAGATGTCCAGAGCCCTTACGAGTAGCAGATGAGCCTCAGCCCCAACCTCAAGTGGTGGAAGGAAGGAAGAGAATGATCCGTACTATTCTAGGGGATTTTCCGGAAGATTGGCCTATGCAGAATGGAGCAGTAATAGTCCCTGTGTTAACATTCCCACAACCCGTGGAAGAACCAGAACAAGAAAGGCTTACTGACACTGCACCCACTTCAACATCTAGAATAGCACCTTTACCCTTGCCACGCACACGTAGAGTCCTATCAGCTACACCTAACATTGAGGGCAAGGAACCTGTAGGCGATCTGGCCATGTCACAAGAGGGGGATGAGGGTCTAGAACTGAGAAGGTCGACCTGGGCTAACTTCAGTCAGCCCCCACGAAGGTACAGGGAAGAATGCTAATGGTACCAGTAATATGCGAATGTTATTGCAGCGTGTTAGGTATCTGTGTTTCCTTTTTATTATTTTCTACAGTTTGTTGTTTTTCATATAGAGAAAATGTTAGAAGATAAGTGTTTAATCAACAAGGTTTAAATGAAAAGAGAAAAGCGATCTGATTAACGAGAAGATTTTTATAGTGTGTACCCCGGTGCATGGACTTCGGTTTATTTATGCACTAATATTTTGTAGTAGTAAACATGGACCATGGTCATAGGACTGGTTGTGACCAACACAGACTTGTGTTCTTGTAAATAGTTGTACCTCCTGTGCCCACCAGAGTCGTCTTTTACAACACCCGGGACCTTAACCTGGTCACAGACCCTCAATAGGTATGCAGAGGGTCAGGTTGTTTGGGTGGCGGGTTAACGGGATCCAGGACTGGACTGTCGCAGTAAGAGGCTGCAACGGAGCAGGTTGAGCCCCCGCTACTAGCCAAACCGGTAGCGTTCCACTGTTGAGATAACAAACTCTAAAGTTCAGTAACGTTCATGTACCCAGCTTCCCTAATGTGGGACGTATCTTGTAAATAAAAATGTTCCTTTTTCCATTTTTGCAGTTCTGAAAAAAAAAAATAAAACCTCTGATGTCCTGTAGCTCTAGGACGAGCTACGTTTAACCAAGGGGGAATGTGATGCCCCTGGACTATCAGGTCCTCACACGGTATTGTACAATCTGCTCACCCATGCGATATCCACATCCTTCTTGGTTATGGGTCCCCAACTACATGGTGTTGCCTACATCAGCTAATTAAAATCCTAGGTACACTCTGCACCACACCCACCAGACACACCAGTGGACGGCCTGAGTGGAATAGCGTCGCCCACTTGGGGGGTTGGTTAAGGGGAGGTCAGGAGTGTCAGGAGTAGTGGAGTAGTAGGAGAGTGAAGTGTTGAAAGTGAAGGAGAGAGGAGGTCAGGAGCCGGGCTCCTTGGAACATCTAGGTAGCAGACGGTGGTCTGGGCCTAGAAGGAGCTGGACCCCTAGTTGCAGGGGATCATGGCAAGGGGCACGGTACTGTCGAGGAGGACAGCCGGCGGCCTTGCACCATCACCGGGCTTGAGACCTGGGCACGACGGGGTACGTGGACCCTAGATCAGGGAGTAGCTTCAGGCAACCTGACAATTTACTCGATGAGAACAGAGCCTTCAAGATCCACTTTCCACCCACTCCAAAATCAGGGTACTAGCGCAATGAGGGGGATAGGACTTTCCATAAAAACGGTCCAGGAAATTCCAAGCGTGAACCCTGAGAGCAAGCTCCCACAGTAAGCCATACTGGGGAGCGGGACCCGACTAGTTCCATACTACCGGGACCAACAGAGAAGTGAACTTAGTGCCAGGAGGAAGGTCACGGATCACCAGGCAGCACCATTGGGGACGGAACCCGAATTAGCTATTACTAAAATATTATACAGGATAAATCATGCAATGTACAGCGGGTGAAATAAGTATTGAACGCTTCCGCTTCACTAATTTCCTAAGCAAATATATTTCTACCGGTGTTATTGACATGAATTTCTCACCAGGCGTCGGTAACAAGCCATCCAATTCAAATAAGAGAAAAAGGGAAATGTGCACAAATAGCACCAACAACCCAGTATAATAGAGAAAAATAAGGCCTGTATGTTAAAAAAAAAATGCAGAACACTATTTAGAAAATTACAAACCATGTGCAAATAGGTAAATTTATATAAAAGCAATCACATAACTCTTATGACATAAATAAGGCATTAAAAATAATAAAAGCAATGCTTCCTAGCAACCAAAGAAGAATGATAAGGCTAGAAGCAAATGTATAGCAATATGGCAATATATAGCCACAAGAATATCAATGCACTAAAGATATAAGATAAGTGTTTAATCAACAAGGTTTAAATGAAAAGAGAAAAGCTATCTGATTAACGAGAAGATTTTTATAGTGTGTACCCCGGTGCATGGACTTAGTTTTATTAATGCACTAATATTTTGTAGTAGTAAACATGGACCATGGTCATAGGACTGGTTGTGACCAACACAGACTTGTGTTCTTGTAAATAGTTGTACCTCCTGTGCCCACCAGAGTCGTCTTTTACAACACCTGGGACCTTACACTGTGCAGAATTATTAGGCAAATGAGTATTTTGATCACATGATACTTTTTATACATGTTGTCCTACTCCAAGCTGTATATGCTTGAGAGTCAACTACCAATTAAGTAAATCAGGTGATGTGCATCTCTGTAATAAGGAGGGGTGTGGTGTAATGACATTGTGGCGCCCCTTACCTGGTTAGGCACCACAGAATACTGCACCCATGCTGGGATAGTGCTTCCAGGTAATTCCAAAAGGCCAGAATGAGGTGTGTACATACAGATACATAGCAACCAGGTCTCCAACACCTTTAGAGGGGACCCTTGGGTAGCCTCTGAAGAGGTTAGCTTTCAATTCTCAGCAAGGGGTGTAGTGGAGGGGCTGGAAGCTAGGTTACAGAGGCTGTCAAGAAGGAGGAGGAGCAAGCCAGTCTGAGAGCAGTGTACAGAAGTTGCTGAAGGAAGCAGACGTGTGGACATTGTAGTCAGACCCTGCACTTGTGGTAGCTGCTAGCGGGGGAGTACAGTGACCGGAAAGTCAGTTTGAAAGACACCTGAGAAAGAGGCAGTCGAGTACGGGGACTGCTGGTGATTAAGCACGCACAGGGAACAGGTTCCTAGAGTGGACATCCATCTACTGATCTGCTAAACCTGCCGGTGAGGGGACTAGATTTTCCTCACCAAAAATGCAGAGTTCGAGCCTCAGCAGCAACTTGGGGACCCATAAGGAGATAGGGCCAGAAGCAATATCACCTGGTCCACGCTGCCGGCAAACGGGCCAGAAAGGGGAGGAAAGGCAGAAGCGACTTCCCTGGATAAATCCCACGATACTGCATGTCAGGGGTTTTCCGAAACAAAAGAAGTGCTAGGAAGGCGAGTTAACGGCTACCCTCAGTTTGGCCTGAAGGAGTTCCTGGTTCCACCTGGTTTAATCACAGCATCGCCCGGGTACCTCACAAACCAACTAAAAGTGAGTAAACAAGTTGAAAGACATCTGGACTGCGACTGAGTTATTCTGTGACCTTTTGTTCCAGACACCAGAGCCCCTGGGGCAAGCCTCACTCACGGGAGGCCATACCACCAGACTGCAGACACCATCAGCCCCAGACGCTCATTAAACCTGCAGTGGCGGTCACCCATAACCCTGACCGCAAACCGTGAGTGGCGTCACGACTCCCATGTAAATAAATCTGGCATACCTGTTGCCAGCGGTAATCAAGTGGAGCCCCTGTGGCATCCCAGAAGGTGGAGTGACGTCCCCGAGGCGACCGCTACAGGTGGGCGACACATTTCTGGCGTCACAAACAGGATAAGGACTAGGCCTGTTTAGATAGGTGGCCGTGCACCTTGGAGGTCCGATCAGAAAATTTAGACCACCGCCATTTTGTTGATGTTAAAAGCGTGCGAAGTTGGAAGCTGCAGCCCCGCGCAAAAGAGAAGGGAACTGCTCACAAAGAGGTGTGGCTGCCACAGAATCCCCGGGGAGCGCTCTGACACAGTGACGGAGGGAAGATGGATGCCGAGGGTGATAATGCCCCCAGCCAGGGTGACGCAGCCCAAGCGATGCCAGGCCCCGGCGCGGTGAACGCAGCAGCGCCTAGCTCAAGTGCGTCGGTCGCAGCTGGGCCGGCTGAAGTCTCCCCGATAATGCCGATCTCCTTACCGTACATCCCAGGGGCGACCTGGCTGCCCCAATATGCTGGCAAAGCAGACACCCTGACCGGGTTCAAGAAGAAGATCAGCACCCTGCTGGACATGTACGCAATGACTGGTAAGCAGAGGGCCGCCGTGGTGCTGGGACAACTGACTGGAGCAGCAGAATTAGAGGCTGAGGCCTGGACCAGTGATGACCGGGGCTCTGTAGAAACCATTTTTGCCAAATTGAAAGCTGCCTTTGAAAACCGCACCGAGGCAGAGCTGAGAATGGGTTTCTATAACTGCCGCCAGAAGCCCCAAGACAGCATAAGAGACTATGCCCTCAGGCTGCAAGCCGCCCTGCGGGCTCTCAAGCTCGTAGACCCTGTCGGTGATCAGGAAGGAAACCGTATGATGACAGAACAGTTCTTGCAGGGCCTGCACTCCCCTGAGGAGAGGAAACAGATGAGGCTGTGGTACCTGGAACATAGTGATGTGGACTTTGCCATTCTGAGAGGCACGGCCGTGAAAGCACTGCTCCTAGCCCCACATTGCTGGCATCGGTGTACAACACAAAGGGTAGACTGTAATCAGGGTATGCTAGAATCTCTTCACCCGTCAAGGCCCCTTTCATTTGTCTGAAGGAGTGTTCTTCTGCTTCTCCCCAGGTGAACGGTGGGCCGGAGGTCTTTCCCTTCTTTGCTTGGCCTACCAGGAGCTGAGACTGAGACTGGGAGAGAAATAGTTACTATCTAGGGCAACACCAGATAGTACAGCTATCACGGCAATCAGCATATTTTTTAACCTGTAGATACAATCTAACAGTCTTATCTATATACCCTAGCAACTAACATATACAGTTATTTAATATTTAAAGGAGCAAGCAGATCAGCAGAGATTAACTCTTGCTAGCCTGCCTATGAATCAGTACACAGCAGATCGATGCCCAAGTCTGCATGTGTTGATCCCAGACACCAGAGAAACCATTGGGCGGAGCATCAGAATCTGCAATGTGAACAGAGCCGTACTCCGCCATGACATTCGGAGAAGTTTATTTTTTCCATTTCTAATCATAAAATATATTTTATTCATTACACTGGATTAGTGAGTTGGCTTCTTATCCTTTTTTGTTTATATACATTAGATACTGCGTATTTCTAATCCCATCCTGTGTGATACACTCCATTGAGCCTTGTGTGTAATCCCAGAGTGTGTTATCCTCTGCTTATCTAATCACAGCAAGTCATACAGTCTGCGTATGATACAGCGAATATCGCAAATTAGTCCAAAAAAACAGCTAAAGGCATGACACCCAAATACAATATCAGACAACAAATCCATTACACCAGTAAGACAATGAATACGGGAGATTCATGCAAAATTGAATATTTTATTGTGATTAATCAAAATAGAAAAATGTTATTAAAACAGAGAATTCCATTGAGAGACAAATTAGATGCTGCTGGGGAAAGCTGACATTTTTACAATTTACTTAAAAAAAGACACCAGGTAATATATAAATTCAATTAGAAAATTTTTATTTTTGTAACAATTCCTTACTACAGAAATTAATTTCCGCGGAAAAATATATATATGTAAACATATAGAGATATAATCCGCCATGCAAATAAAACTATATTAATATGTCACAAATTTACTGTATGTTTAGAAAAATATCATAAATAGAGCAATATAAACTATCACTATATTTAGTACAGTCGTTACATGTAGGTAGAATCAATAAGCAAAATTGTGCCTGCAAGAAGCAAATTTAAACCTCAGGTGCCGCACAAAAGTTACACCTCACAAGATCGGTCCAAAAAAATCAAAAACATTAAAGATGGAACCTCAGCAAAAGGCATCACTCCATAATGATAATTGTCACGTAGCTAGGCAAAACCGGCATGGCTCTCAGCTATAATAAATTGCCGGATTTCAATGCTCATGTGAAACAACAGTAATGACAGAATGCTACATCACAGTATATTACTATTCTTAACCAGCCAATGACAATCCATATTATTATGTATGATATACGCAGCGGCAGATTTTATTATTTAACTAATGAGTATAGCTCATAGAAACTGCTGTATTAATTAATATTCATAAAGTGCACCGGCATTCAATCCACATCCACATATTTTTACATATATAATTTTTTTTCCGCGGAAATTAATTTCTGTAGCAAGGAATTGTTACAAAAACAAAAATTTTCTAATTGAATTTATATCTTACCTGGTGTCTTTTTTGAAGTAAATTGTAAAAATGTCAGCTTTCCCCAGCAGCATCTAATTTGTCTCTCAATGGATATCTCCGTTTTAATCACATTTTTCTATTTTGATTAATCACAATAAAATATTCAATTTTGCATGAATCTCCTGTATCCATTGTCTTACTGGTGTAATGGATTTGTTGTTTGGTATGATACAGCGAGCAGTACCAACTTAGTGCCTGTCCGCATGCTGCAGTTTTGTCATAGCCACAAAAATGCCCCCTGTGGCAAAAACAATGCATCTTGTGGCCAAAAAATGCAGAAAAAAAATCTGTTTTTGACCATGCATTTTTCTATGTGTTTTGTTAACACCAATGGGTGAAAAACGCAGGGAAAATGCAAAAAGCATTGACATGCTCCACATTTGTTGTCACCACAAAACTGCAGACAAAAAAAAGCAACATGCACACAGCAAATCTGAAATTTGGAAAAGCGTGCAGTTTGTGGTGACTAAGGTTTCTCCACAAACTGCACCAAAAACGCAGTAAAAATTGCATTGTGCCCATGGGGCCTAACATTATTTGTGCTGTCAGCCATACTTAATGTCACTATCTATAGGTCAATATCACTTTACAGTCACCAACAAAATGGCTTACATTATGATACTAAACGCCACCCTCCCTTAAGGGCTCGTGCGCACATTGCGTAATATCATGCATTTACGCTGCATTTAGCACTGTACCGTAAATGCATGCGTCCTGCTTCCCCTGCACAATCTATGAAAATTGTGCATAATCCGTGCGCTCGATGCTTTTTTGAACGCAGCGATTTGGATGCTAAAATTTTGACCCAAATCAATGCGTTCAAAAATGCGGTATGTCAATTAACTCGTGCGTTTTGGATGCAGCTCCCACTCTGTTTATGGTGGGGGCAGCATCCATAGCGCATGAAATCGGCATGTTGTTACGTCCGGGTGGTGGAAACACTGGACCGTACACCGGATTCCCCTGGTGAGGCAGCCAGGCCGGTCACCCCGCCAGAGGGCCTTGATGCACGGCAGCCGAAGCACTACTGGTAGCAAGACAGTCCGTATGAGAGCTGGAAAGTAGATGTCCCTGGGAACACAGAGTTCTAGACGGTAGTCCGGGTGACGAGGCTCAGGGTCCGAGGCCGGGTTGTAGGGTCAGGCGGAATCCGGAACCAGCTGAGCGAGAGGACAGGTCATCAAACGGAGCCAGGGACCGGAGACTGGCGGAGCTGAAGAGGTGGTGGAACATCAGCCGAAGTCACCGTCAGGAGTACTGGAACGGACGTGGTCAGGACCGGCTGGCGTGGCAGGACAGGCTCTGCGAGACAGACAGGGGTTAATACTGGGCAAAGCAATACGGGGACCGGAACTCCTAGCTTACTAAACACGTAGAACAGGCCCCGCCCACCAGGAAAGAGAAGCCTAATATACCCTGTACCTGTCTATGTAATATCCTGTTTCTAGGTGCTGGCCCTTTAAGAGAGGGTCAATGACCGCACGCGCGCCCTAATGCGCATGCGCGAGGCCCGTGTGCCAGAAGCCAGTACAGGAAGCGGTGCAGAAGAAGCAGGAGTGCCCGGTAGTGTGTCCTGCGTCGCAGAGGAGTGCCGGGAGCGGGGAGCAGAACACATGGGGGGCGCAGGCGAGGGAGAGGAAGCCGGGACCGGAGTGGTGAGCAGGGGACGCCATCGGGAACCGGAGAGCGGGGCACGAGAAACGGGGAGCGGGCCACGGGGACCGGAGAGCGGGGCACGGGAACCGGGAAGCGTGACAGTACCCCCTCCCCCACGCCCCCCTCCTCGCAACCGGGACAGGAAGGCACGTATCAGAGGAGTGCCAACATTCTCCCGGGGCTCCCAGGACCTATCCTCAGGGCCATAACCCGCCCAGTCCACCAGGAAGTATCGCCGACCTCGCACGGTCTTCATGGCCACGATATCCCTTACCGCATAGATGTCATCATCAGCGATAGGAGGAGGAGCAGTACTGGCACCAGCGGAGAAGGGACCAAGGACAACAGGCTTGAGCAAGGAGACATGGAAGGAGTTGGGTATCCGCATCGTGGCCGGGAGCTGCAGCTTGTAGGAGACTGCATTGATCTTGCTGATGACTTTAAACGGCCCGATGTAACGAGGACCCAACTTGTACGATGGTAGCTTCAATCGGACATATTTGGAGGCAAGCCAGACCAGATCACCTGGAGAGAAACACGGGGGATCCAGGCGCCTCTTGTTCGCATGTCTCTTCATCTGCAAGGAAGCACGCTCTAGGGAAGTCTTAATGCCGCGCCAATAGATCACTTCAGATGATGTTCAGACCAGTGTTACTTTATTGTTTTCCAGGTCAACGCGTTTCTGGGGCATCTGCCCCCTTCATCAGGACCACCAAAGAAACAGATAACATCCAATCAATGTTTCTTTGGTGGTCCTGATGAAGGGGGCAGATGCCCCAGAAACGCGTTGACCTGGAAAACAATAAAGTAACACTGGTCTGAACATCATCTGAAGTGATCTATTGGCGCGGCATTAAAACACCACTCTCTTGTGCTCTCTGTTATCTACCGTTTTGGTGGCTGCAGCCTTGGATTGTGTGATACATGCGATTACAGTAGTTGTGGCTTCTCACAACTACATCTGGTGAGTAGTTTCACTCCCCCACCCCCACCCCTCACATATTGGGGTAAGACCCTATGCGCTTGTTTTTCCACAGCTTTTTCTCCGTGTTGCTAGGGAAGTCTTGACAGAGTTCCATATAGCTGAGAAGTCCCGGACTAGAGCATCTGCAGCAGGGATATCTGAAGCCGAGGATACTGGTAACGGGACGGAAGGCTGAAGTCCGTAAACGACCTGGAAGGGAGAGCTGGAGGTGGACTCGCTGATGTGCTGGTTATGGGAGAATTCAGCCCAAGGAAGGAGCGTGGACCAATCGTCGTGATGGATGTTGACGTAGTGGCGCAGGAAGGAGGTCAGGATCTGATTGACTCGTTCCACTTGGCCATTCGACTGAGGGTGGTAGGCCGAAGAAAAGTCCAGGGATACTCCCACATGTTTGCAGAGGGCCCTCCAGAAGCGCGAGGTAAACTGAGTTCCTCTGTCAGACAAAATGTGTGCAGGAAAGCCATGCAATCGGAATATGTGTTGTATGAAGGAGTCAGCGAGCTCCTGGGCAGAGGGCAGCCCGCCCATGGGAACGAAGTGAGCCATCTTTGAGAAACGGTCCACCACAACCCATATGACCATGTGTCCGGAGGACAAGGGTAAGTCCGTAATAAAGTCCATTGCAATGTGTTGCCACGGAACGGAGGGAATGGGCAGAGGCAGAAGACGACCATATGGCAGGTGCTTGGGCGTCTTGTTCCGGGCACAGGATGGGCAGGCTGAGACGAAGGTTGCGACGTCTTTACGGAGGGAGGGCCACCAATAGTGACGGACAATCATACTCCAAGTCTTCTTCTGACCAGCATGGCCGGAGATTTTTGAGGCATGACCCCAGTGTAGGACTCTTTGTTTGTCAGTATCTGAGACATAGGTCTTCCCAGGGGGTATCTGAGCCAGAGTGACAGGGGCCACCGGAATAACTTTACTGGGCTGATGATGGGCTGGAACGTCTCCTCCTCCTGCTCCACGGGCACGAAGGACCTAGACAAGGCGTCTGCCCGCACGTTCTTATCCGCGGGCCGAAAATGGAGTTGGAAATCAAACCGAGCAAAAAACAAGGACCAGCGGGCTTGTCGCGGGTTCAGTCTTTGGGCTGACCGTAGGTACTCCAGGTTCTTGTGGTCCGTGTAGATGATCACAGGGTATACTGCTCCCTCCAGGAGGTAGAGCCATTCCTCCAAGGCCAGCTTGATGGCCAGTAGCTCTCGATCACCGATGGTGTAGTTGTGTTCGGGTGCCGAGAAGCTCTTGGAGAAGAATCCGCAAGTGACCATCTTCCCGGTGGAGGATTTCTTCATTAGCACTGCCCCGGCCCCTGAGGAGGAGGCATCCACCTCCAAGGTGAACTGTCGCTTCAATTCAGGGCGATGGAGAACCGGGGAAGAGGCAAACGCCTGTTTCAAAGAGCAGAATCAGGTGGCCAGTCCTTAGGATTAGCTCCCTTCTTGGTCAAGGCAGAGAGGGGCGCAGTCAGGGCGAGAAGTGCGGGATGAATTGACGATAATAGTTAGCAAAGCCGAAGAAGCGTTGGATGGCCTTCAGTCCGGAAGGAGGAGGCCAGTTGAGGAAGGAAGACACTTTCTCTGGGTCCATCTGCAGGCCAGTGTCAGAGATTACATAACCCAGGAAGGGAAGAGACGACTTTTCAAAGACGCACTTCTCGTACTTGGCGTACAGACGGTTTTCTCTAAGCCTCTGGAGTACTAGCTGCATGTTCTCTCTGTGGGTCTGTAGGTCCGGAGAGAAGACCAGGATGTCGTCCAGATACACCACGACACAGACATAGAGGAGGTCTCTGAACACGTCGTTCACCAGTTCTTGGAAGACTGCCGGAGCATTACACAGACCAAAGGGCATTACACAATACTCGTAGTGCCCATCCCGAGTGTTGAATGCGGTCTTCCATTCGTCTCCAGAGCGAATGCGAACCAGGTTATAGGCACCACGGAGATCCAACTTGGTGAATACACGAGCTCCTCGGAGCCGATCGAATAGTTTGGAGATGAGCGGCAGAGGGTATTTATTCTTCACGGTGATCTGGTTTAATCCCCGGTAGTCAATGCAGGGGCGCAGATCACCTTCCTTCTTCTTCACGTAGAAAAAACCTGCTCCGGCAGGGGACGAAGATTTCCGAATGAACCCCTTTGCCAGGCTCTCAGTGATATAGGCAGACATGGCCCGTGTTTCAGCAGGGGACAAGGGGTATATCCTTCCTCTAGGAGGTGTAGTTCCCGGCAGTAAGTCGATGGCACAGTCGTAGGGACGATGAGGTGGTAGTACCTCTGACTTCTTTTTATCAAAAACGTCCGTGAAGGACCAGTAGGCAGAAGGCAGTCCTGGTAGAGACTCTGGAACCGGAGGTCGTTGGATGGGCTGTATGGATTTCAGGCATCTCTCGTGACACGAGGAACCCCATCGGGTAATTTCACCTGAACTCCAGCTGACCGACGGTTCGTGTGCCCGTAACCATGGGAGTCCCAGCAGGATCTGATGTGACATGCGTGGGAGGACGTAGAAGGTGATTTTCTCGGTGTGCAGGGCACCGATCCATAATTCCACAGGCTTGGTGATCAACGAGACGGTGTCAGAGAGGGGTCTCCCATCTACAGAGGCGATCACCAGCGGTTTTTCTAGTGGGAGAACAAGCACCTGGTACTTATCCACCGTAGCCTGCTGGATGAAGTTGCCTGCTGCTCCGGAATCGAGATACGCCTCTGCCGTGAACCGGGTCTCTTCTGTAGTCACTTGAACAGTCCATGTAACGGAGTCTGAGAGAGTCCCAGCACCTAGGGTGGCCTCTCCTACCAAGCCTAGGCTTTGGAGTTTCCCGGCTTCTCGGGACAGGAGCGTAGCAGGTGTGTGCCATCTCCGCAGTAGAAGCAGGGAGCCTTTGCTAGTCCTTCTGCTCGGCGTTGCTCAGACTGCCTCAAGCGGTCGATCTGCATGGGCTCGTGGGCAGAAGCGCCAGATGACGCCGACTGGGGAGTGGTGGACTTCAGTGGTGGGGAGGAGTGCCGTATCGGACGCCTCTCGCGGGACACCTCTTTGGATCGTTCCTGAAAGGGAAGATCCACTCGGGTCACTAGAGCGATCAGGGCATCCAGGGTGAAAGGCACGTCACGACCAGCCAGCTCATCCTTAATACGGCCCGAGAGTCCCTCCCAGAAGGCGGCGGTTAGGGCCTCATTGTCCCACCCTAATTCTGAGCTCAAGGTGCGGAAGCGAATGGCATACTGGCCGACCGTCAAAGTCCCCTGACGTAGCCTGAGGAGCGATGAGGCGGACACGGAGGCGCGTCCGGGTTCGTCAAAGGTAAAACGAAAAGCCTGCAGGAATTCCTGGATGTTGGTGGTTACCGGATCCTTCTTCTCCCACAAGGGGCTCATCCAGGCCAGTGCCTCTCCCTCTAGATGGGACATCACAAACGCGACCTTGGCTTGGTCAGAGGCAAAAAGGTGCGGCAGCAGCTTGAAATGGAGGGAGCACTGATTTATGAATCCCCTGCAGGTCTTGGGATCTCCGGCGTACCGGGGTAGTGAGGCCAAACGGAGTTTGGAAGTATCCGAGGAGGCTGCCACGGGAGCTGCGGACGTGGATTGAGTCGCCAGAGACGTGGTAGTCGCTTGCAGCGTATTCAGGCGGGTGTCCACGGATGTCATGAAGGCAAACATATCGGATTGGGTCTCACGTTGTCTTCCGAGTTCCTGCTGCAATCCAGCCAGCTGGGATGCTAGTGCTTCAGCGGGATCCATGGCCTGTTCTAGCTGTTACGTCCGGGTGGTGGAAACACTGGACCGTACACCGGATTCCCCTGGTGAGGCAGCCAGGCCGGTCACCCCGCCAGAGGGCCTTGATGCACGGCAGCCGAAGCACTACTGGTAGCAAGACAGTCCGTATGAGAGCTGGAAAGTAGATGTCCCTGGGAACACAGAGTTCTAGACGGTAGTCCGGGTGACGAGGCTCAGGGTCCGAGGCCGGGTTGTAGGGTCAGGCGGAATCCGGAACCAGCTGAGCGAGAGGACAGGTCATCAAACGGAGCCAGGGACCGGAGACTGGCGGAGCTGAAGAGGTGGTGGAACATCAGCCCAAGTCACCGTCAGGAGTACTGGAACGGACGTGGTCAGGACCGGCTGGCATGGCAGGACAGGCTCTGCGAGACAGACAGGGGTTAATACTGGGCAAAGCAATACGGGGACCTGAACTCCTAGCTTACTAAACACGTAGAACAGGCCCCGCCCACCAGGAAAGAGAAGCCTAATATACCCTGTACCTGTCTATGCAATATCCTGTGTCTAGGTGCTGGCCCTTTAAGAGAGGGTCAATGACCGCGCGCGCGCCCTAATGCGCATGCGCGAGGCCCGTGTGCCAAAAGCCAGTACAGGAAGCGGTGCAGAAGAAGCAGGAGTGCTCGGCAGTGTGACCTGCGTCGCAGAGGAGCGCCGGGAGCGGGGAGCAGGACACATGGGGGGTGCAGGCGAGGGAGAGGAAGCCGGGACCGGAGTGGTGAGCAGGGGACGCCGTCGGGAACCGGAGAGTGGGGCACGGGAACCGGGGAGCGGGCCACGGGGACCAGAGAGCGGGGCACGGGAACCGGGAAGCGTGACACATGTAATCTACAGACACACTGCATCCATTATGAGGTGTTTCTGAAGCGATTTGAAGCGCACATGCGCTGTCAAATCGCTGCAGAAATTTCGGCATGTACGTGCGCACGAGCCCTTATCCTTTTGCAGATGCCCAGATGGTTAGGAGAGTTATGATTTCAGACACATGTGAGCACATCCAGCCCACATTTACTACAGTTATAATACAAGATGGCAGTACAATAGGTTTTCATGGCAAATTTCTGTAGCTGCTCCCCGTAGTTTTCAAAAGTGGAAAATATAAAAAAAAATAATTAATATTTTACTCCATTAAATGACTAAAAAACACCAAAAACCTGAGCTGAAACAATGTTCAGTAAACATGCAACATTAAGCATGTGAATTGCAGCCTTAAGACTAGAAAAAAAACAGAGAAAAAATGTAGGAAAAATACCCTGACTATAAATAAATAAATTGCAAGTGCTTGATAACAGGGTACTTAGTGTATACATTTTTGTAAAAAGCTGTCTCACCTCGTCACGGTGTACCCATCTGAGACAGTCCCTAACCTACAGAAGTTAAAAACATTATCAATACCTGACTTGTGTCATGTCAAAACTCCAATATGAATGGTGGCAAGTGGTCAGCTGTGTCCCAGATTAAATACACAGCAAAGTGAGACGCAATTAGTTGTTCAGTCTCAGTATCAGGAGGGCTGCGCCCCCAACTTACAATAAAGCAAGATAACATACAAAAAACACCAAAAACCTGAGCTGAGACAATGTTCAGTAAACATGCAACATTAAGCATAACCTTGATAACAGGGTACTTTATTTATTTATAATCAGGGTATTTTTCCTACATTTTTTCTCTTTGTTTTTTTTCCATTAAATGAATGCTGATATTAAAAAAAAAAAAGTTAATAGTTTACATTTTTTTGAATTGTTGAAAACAGTTTTTTTGGGGGATGATTCCTTCCCTTAAAAGCCAAAATGTTTTGTACTCCAAAATGGTACCATGAAAGGCTTCCACCAAGTCCATAAAATCAAGCCCTCACTTAGGTCCATCATTTTGCAGCAGAAATAGTTTCCACATTGCAGACAGGAGAAAGGCGCTGTAAAAATGACGTTGCCTCTTCCAATTTAAAATCTGCGCGCTCCCAAATCCTAATGGCCCCATCCATTCTGAGCCACAATATGCTTAAACCTGCATTAATGTAGCAGGGAGAGCTCACTTATCAATTTACATGGTGTGTGCCACCAGAAGCTCAAGCTTGGCACAATGATTTGGGCACTGAAAAGGTATATTTGAAATTTTCATTGTAATATCAGCTGGGAGCTGGAAAACACTTGTGGATTAAAAACAGTTACAATGGTTATTCAGAGGGGTGTAATTTCCAAAATGGGGTTGCTTGTATAGGGCATGTCAGTGTATAACTGGATGAACCCTGACTGCTATGCCCGGGCAGTAAGGAGTTAAGGATCCTCTCATGTCCGATTTTACCTCCCCCTCCCTTCTGGGGTTGTTGGCTAATGGGAAGGTTCCCATAATCCCACTCTTTTCCCCTATAAATAGTCCCCTCTTCCTGTCTCTCCTCACCTTGTGAGATCCAGACGCTGCCGGTGAGAGATGGCTGACATGCTGGATCAGGCTGTCAGGGACAGAATCAGGAGGGAGGGGGACGTATGGCTTGCTGCTATTCTGGGTGAGCAGCTTTTCCCTCCTCCTGAGGCTCAGACGCAGACTCCGGGCGGCAGGCGGCTGCTTGTCTAATCCGCCCTCCGGAGCGTCTGAGTCCCTCGGGTAATGATTCTAGCGAGTGCGCCCCGCGCTGGAACGCCCACCCGCCCGACCCCACCATTACACGCGGCAGCCGCAAGCCTCACCTGTCCTACAGGCAAAGATGCACCACCTGCATTAGTAACGCAAATCCCTGCACACCAGGCATCACGCGTACCCCCATCCCTGCTACACCGGCCTACCCCTCCGGTTTTTATAACGGCCAATCCCACTGTCATGGGAGGCCGTAATAGCTGCAGCTCCTCCTCAGCAGGGGAGTCTGCTGTTAGTATGCAGCCCTCATGATCCACCACCTTCCCTCCTCTGTCACCACACTGCAGTACTTTAGAATTGTGCAGTGTGGGGGCTGCTGCCCCAGTCAATGCCATGCTATCCCCCAAATTGCTCCACAGACCACTGACCTGAGGGGGGGATGGCTTTGCCTCCTGCAGCAGCAGTGGTGATGGCTTTGCCCCCTGCAGTTCCTGCGGTGATGGCTTTGCCTCATGTGGTTCCTGCGGTGATGGCTTTGCCTCCTGCGGCTCCTGTGGTGATGGCATTGCCTCCGGCAGCACCTGCAATGATGGCTTCGCCTCCTGCAGCACCAGCAGTGATGGCTTTGCCCCCTGAGGTGCAGATCGTACCCCAGGTCCTCCATGTTTATGCAGCAGTGGGTGCTGGAAGCACGGCCCGCAGTAGGCGCCGCCACGGGCGTGGAAACCGCTCCGCTGCCTCCGCCTCCTCTTCATCACATTCTTGCAGCCCATATAGGCGCAGTCGTCCTAGTAGGGATCATGATCGTCGCTCTGCCTATTACGAGCATTGATCCAGGTCCTCTCGCAGAAGCCGTCGGTCCCGCTCATCTAGATGGCGTTCGCCATCAACCACGGCTGACTCATCTGACGAGTCTAGGATGTCCAGCAGGCACTCTCGTCGCAGGTCACGCCGTCAGAGAGATGCCGATCCCTATGTAGTCCAACAACATGCTGCCGAATCGGTGGCAGGTTCCACAGATACCTGTTAATCCCACGGATGCTCCAGTGGTCGGTGAGTACAATTATTCTGGGGCTTGAGGAGGTACCGATACTACAGCTATGTCATTAAAAACACTGTTATCTCATTTAAATACCACGGGTAATAAAATATTGCTTAATCCTTTATTACTGGGAAGTCAACCCGAGAAGAGATATGAGACCCTCCTAGGGCTGATATACATAAGGATACATTATTTTGTGGTATCTCCCCCTTGGGCTCTCACCTTGATCCAGAGACCGTTAATAAAATATGGGCTAATATGGGATTATATTGACATTTGGTCGCTTGTTTCTACGGATCATTTCATGGTCGACAAGGAACGACGTACTGCCGATCGGCCTTTTGACAAAAAAACCTAGGCTCGCCAAAACTATTAATAATTGGTTGCATTGCAAGCCTTTTTTGTTTTGGGATGTATCATGGGTCAGAAACACCTTGAACTTTGTTCCGAGCTTTTTATATACGTCGATTCCATATATAACGTGTACAAAGCGCACAGCAGGTCTGCGTGGTGGCGCTACGACGAAGATTTCAGGCGTCGATTGGCCCTACAACCCAAATTAGGGTGGGGGGGTCAAAGCTACGGATTCCTGGTTGCGTTTCATGATGACTCCTAAAGCCCCCTTTCATGCCGCGGCCCCTGGCAACTCTGCCGGTTCCGATTTCAGTGGCCGTGCGTAGACCCGGCACATGTTGGCTATTTAATGAAGGGCACTGCCGATTCTTTGGTCTCTGCAGATATAAGCATGAATGCTCTACTTGCGGAGGCCCCAATGCCGCAGCAAAATGCTCCTGCCCTTCCGCAAAATTGCCATCAAAGTCGTCAAATCCAACCGAAAATCGAGACCCCAGCGAGCGTACTCGCGATGGGGCCGTGGCTCGATCGGTACCCCAATAAGGAGGCGGCGGCGCAGCTGTGTTTCGGCTTCACTTTTGGATTCTTTATCCCTTTTAACCTTAACAGACAACCCCTTTTTGCCCGGAATCTGAAGTCTGCGACGGAACTTCATGATGTTTTGCTTGACAAGCTAAACAGTGAGTTAGAAAAGGGCAGGTTTAAAGTACCTTTTAATTCACTACCTTTTTTCAACCTACGTGTGTCTCCGCTCGGGGTCATACCAAAAAAAAGAACCTGGAAAATTCCGTTTAATTCACCACCTGTCTCACCCGAAAGGTTCTTCCGTCAATGATGGTATACTTGAGTCGGATGTGTCGGTTACATACGTATCTTTCAACAGAGCTGTTGCTTTAGTTAGGCAAGCCGGGGGTGCTGATGGCCAAGTCAGACATTGAGTCAGCTTTTCGCCTTCTTCCGGTCCACCTGGATTGCTACCATTTGTTGGGATGTTTTGTAGACGGTTTTTATTACTACGATACGTGCCTTCCTATGGGCTGCTTAATCTCATGTTCCTATTTTGAGCTTTTCAGTTCTTTCTTGGAATGGGTGGTAAAAGTTGAATCCCGGTCTCAAGCTGTCATTCATTATCTTGATGACTTCATGTTTGTTGGCTCCAAAGATTCCAACCATTGCCAATTTTTATTGGATAAGTTTTGCAGTTTGATGTGCAGATTTGGTGCTCCATTGTCAAAGGACAAAACAGTTGGTCATTCCCCAGTTCTTTCTTTTCTTGGTATAGAGATTGATTCCAACGCGATGGTTTTCCGTCTCCCAGATGACAAGGTGTTGAAGCTGCGCTCACTGATCATGGGGTTTTGTTCTGTCTGTAGCGTGACCCTCCATCAGATGCAATCTTTGCTGGGCCTTCTAGTATTCGCCTGTCGTATCATGCCAAAGGGACGAGTATTTTCCCGCAGATTATCCCTTGCTACAAAGGACGTTCGACTACAGCGGGCTATATACGCTATATACGCTGCGACATCGCTCAAGCGAACTCGTCGGGGTCACGGATGCCGTTGCGTGTGACACCTTTGACTGATTTTGCATTGTTGCAAAAACGTGCAAAATCATTCATCGGTGACATGGGGGTCCATTCTCAAATATCGTTGCTGCAGCAGTAAAGATGTTGTTCCTCGTTCCTGCGACAGCACCCATCGGTACGTGTGACGCTGCAGGAGCGAGGCTCCTCTCCTTACCTGCCACACGCCAGCAATGAGGAAGGAAGAAGGTGGGCGGGATGTTCGTCTCGCTCATCTCCGTCCCTCCGCTTCTATTGGATGGCGGTTCAGTGACGCAGCTGTGACGTCGCTGTGACGCTGAACGAACCGCCCCCTTAGAAAGGAGGCAGTTCGCCGGTCACAGCGACGTCGCAGGGCTGGTAAGTAGTGTGACGGGTGTGGGCGATGTTGTGCGCCACGGGCAGCGATTTGCCCATGTCGCACAACCGATTGGGGAGGGTACCCACGCTAGCGATATCGGTCACGATATCGCAGCGTGTAAAGCGGTCTTACCTCATCATCGTATCAGGATTACCTCCCGCCTAAGGGCTGATTTGTTTATTTGGAATGATTTCCTTTCCAGGTACAACGTTCAAACTTGTTTCCAGGATAACTTTGTCTCCAATAAAGAACTATCACTCTTTTCCGACGCATCTGGATTGTTGGGTTTTGGCGTTATTTTTGGTGATCAACGGTGCGCCGAGCATTGGCCTCAGTCCTGGCACGCCAATGGTTTAGTGTCCAATCTAACTCTCCTTGAGTTATTCCCAATTGTGACAGCTGTTTTGATTTGGGGCTCGTCCTTCAAAAATAAGCGGATCTTATTCTGGACAGACAACATGAATGTGGTGCATTCGATTAATCATCTGACTTCATCCTCTCTGCCAGTTATAAAATATCTTAGATTTCTAGTTTTGAAATGTTTGGAGCTCAACATTTGGTTCAGGGCTCGCCATGTTCCTGGCAGGTGTAACACTATCGCTGATTCTCTCTCCCATTTTCAATTTCAGAAATTCTGGCAGCTCTGTCCTCGCGCCAAAAGAGAGGGAATATCGTGCCCACACAGCATGTGGGATCTGTTGGAATGCAGCTGATGCCATTGGTGACATCTTCAGTGGCCCCGAGGACATAGCTCGTTTATGGTAAGGCATGGGCGGAATGGTTAGTTTTTGCAGCAAGTCACCCGGTGGCTACATCTGACTCTGCCAGATTGGATGTTACCTGCCAGTACCTGTTTCACCTGTATAATGAGGGGTTTTCCTGCGCGGTTGCTCGGAACCGGCTGTCTGGCCTTGCTTTCCATCTCAAACTACGAGGTTAGTTGGACATTACTAAGTTTTTTTTTATAGTCCAACTGGTCCCACTGGTGCCAAGCAAGGTCCACCACCTCTACATTCTACCCCCCCTGCCCATTTTTGCTATGCTATTTTTATAGCAAACAGTGCTGACACTTTGTGGCATACAAAAAGTGTCTGCTATAAAAACTTAGTGTCCCACTGGTGCCAAGCAAGGTCTACCACCTCTGCATTCTACCCCCCTGCCCATTTTTGCTACGCTCTTTATATAGCAAACAGTGTTGACAGTGTCTCCGCCTCACAGTGCATGCAGAAGCACTCACACCAGCCTGCTGCCATTGCTGAGCTAGCTTGGCACTGCTGGTAGTCCGATCCCGCAGCTGAAACAGTTTTAAGATACGGTCCTGGCGTTTGTTGGTCCTTCTTGGGCGCCCTGGAGCCTTTTTGGTAACAATGTAAGCTCTCTCCTTGAAGTTCTTGATGATGCGATAGATTGTTGACTGAGGTGCTATCTTTGTAGCTGCGATACTTTTCCCTGCTGGCCATTTTTGTGCAGAGCAATGATGGCTGCACCTGTTTCTTTAGAGATAACCATGGTTAACTGAAGAGAAACAATGATACCATGCACCAGCCTCCTTTTAAAATGTCCAGTGGTGTCATTCTTACTTAATCATGACTGATTGATCGCCAGCCCTGTCCTCATCAACACCCATACCTGTGTTAATGGAACAATCACTAAAACAATGTTAGCTGCCCCTTTTAAGGCAGGAATGCAATGATGTTGAAATGTGTTTTGAGGGTTAAAGTTCATTTTCTTAGCCAATATTGACTTTGCAAGTAATTGCTGTTAAGCTGATCACTCTTTATGACATTCTGGAGTATATGCAAATTGCCATTAGAAAAACGTAAGCAGTAGACTTTGTAAAAATTAATATTTGTAGCATTCTCAAAACTTATCCCCCCAAAAAATAAAAAATATTATTAATAATAATAATAATTAAAAAAAAACGATCCCACCCATATATAAACAATTCTATATCCCTCTCATTTCCAAAAAAAGTCTTCATCTTGAACCGTGTGGTACTATAAAGATGATAATCAAATAAATTGGTCCTAGATCACATGTAAAGAAGATCAATATACTAGAATAAAAGAGAATAAATAAAATTTAATAACAAATCATAGTTCACAATAAAAATAAGACAATTAAAAACACAGACGAACCCCTTCCCTCCTCACCCAATGATAAAATACCGACCAAACTAAATATAAATATAAAGAGTTATAGAAATGCGCCAACAAACCCCATTGTTTCATTGAGACCTTGGGGGCTGAGAGTATCTAATCTAAAAATCAATCTACTTTCGGTTCTTGCCAGAATTTTGCCCAGATCTCCTCCCCTAATGCCCAGGACCACTTGATCAATAGCCTTAACTCTGAAAAGGCTCGAATTGCTATTGTGGAATTTTTTAAAATGCCTGGCTAAGATTTTCAGCCTGGCCACTTCTGTATTTTTAGCTTTTTCTTTGTCTGTACAATGCACTCTAACTTTAAGTTCACGAGTGGTGAGCCGTTCATATAATATTTTTGCAGGGACACTCTCCCAGATAAATGACCCCTTTTGAAGACCAAGAAACATGTTTCCTGATACAAAACTTTTTAGATCCATCGAAGTTTGAAAATGTCTTTGATATGCTCTGTTGTTTTGGGGGATTACCTGATATATCTCCAAATTCTTGTTTATATAATATTTTCCTTACACTGTGTGACCAAAAAATGTTTTGCACTTTTTGTTATGTATGTTTTTTTTGTTTTTTTTGTGTTTTTTTTTCTTGGAGTATTCTGTTAGGCTGCTTTCACACATCAGTTTTTGGCCATCAGGCACAATCCAGCAAAAAAACTGATGCGACGGATCCGGCGAAAAAACTGATCAGTTGCATCAGTTTTTTCCATCAGTTCCTTCAGTTTTTTAACAGATCCGTTGTGATACTGAGCATGCTCAGTTCAAAAAACGGATCCGGCGGCCGTAATCCGGTTTTTGCCGTATTACGCCGGATCCGGTGTCCATAGGCTTCCATTATAAAACATGCTGTACGGCGCCGGATCCGGCGCGATACGGTTTTTCGCCGGAAACAAAAAACGTTCACCTCAACATTCCATCCGGCCGCCGGACAAGCAAATTTTGCCTGATCCGGCGAAAGCCGGATAGAACGCAAGACCATCCGGCGCAATCCGGTGCTAATAGAAGTCTACGGGGGAAAAAACACATCCGGCGTCAACAGACGCCGGCTGCGTTTTGTCATGTTTCTGCCGGATTGCGACTGATGGCCAAAAACTGATGTGTGAAAGCAGCCTAAGTGTCATCCTGGGTTGGCTATTATGTATGGTCCAATATACTATCGTTGACCATTGTTTTATCCCATTTTTTTATATCATTTACCACCCCAGGAGCTTTCAGTTATCTGGTTGTCCCTAGGGACCGTATTAGTCTTTTAATGTATTTTTATTAAAAGTTATATTTTAGTCATTTGCTTTTTTCCCAATAATCCTGTATGATTTATGTGACCTATACCTTGGTATTTGTGCTATTCTAACTAATTTAGTCTGAGAGATATGGCAGGCTTCCTCTCATGGGCTTCAATATGAAGCCAGTGGCTGACTGAGGTGAGAGATGTTTTATCTGAAAAAAAATTCTCCCAAAAGATATATACTTCATCCTATGGAGCAGCATTTAGAGAAGTAACACAGGTCTATAGAGATCAAATAGATTCATGGTGGGAGGTGCAGTCCCTAGAAAGCTATTTAAGGGCGGGCATTGTTCCACATGACTATACAGTACAGTGGTACCTCACTTAACGAGTAACCCACTGAACGAGTATTTCGCTGTACAAGAAATGCTTTCTGTAAATTTGTAACCCGCTTTATGAGAAATCTTTGCTGTACGAGCGAAATTCTCACCGCACACATTTCCGGTTTCGTCCATCCACCACACTCTGACCCACACTTGCAGTCCACATAAACACACACATGCATGCACAAACACACACAAACACACACAAGCACGCACAAACACACACAAACACACACACATGCACACACATACATACAGTATTATGCTCACCTTACCTTCCGTTCCACTGCCGGTCTCATGGTTCTTGTAGTTCCCGGGTACATCGCGACGTCCTCGCGGCGAACTACAAGACCCAGGAGGCCGGCGATGGAACAGAAGGTAAGGTGAGCATATAATATAACGTAATATGTTTACCTTCCGTTTCATCGCCGGCCTCCTGGGTGCTGTAGTGCGCCGCTGTGTTCCAGTCCACGCTGTGTATCGGCATCCATAGCGACGAGGGAGGAACTTCCTGTCACCGCTAATGAAAGGCAGAGCGCTGGCCAATCAGAGGCAAGCGGCTCTGCCTTTGACGTCAGCGCTCTGGCCAGGAAGTTCCTGCCTCGTCGTTATGGTAACGCGATACACAGCCCGGCCCCGTACCAGAGAACAGCAAGTCCCAGCAGACCGGCGATGGAACGGAAGGTAAGGTGAGCATATAATATGTGTGCGTGCATGTGTGTTTGTGTGACTTTGTGTGAGTTTGTGTGTGTTTGTGTGTGGTTGTGTATGTTTGTGCATGTGTGGAATGGCAGTGTAGGGGACCAGGATGGGACATTTTAGAAGTTGTGGAACGGATCGTCAGCATTGTAATGATTTCCTATGGGAAACCTTGCTCTGCTGAACGAGTACCTTGATGAACAAGCACAGTCCCAGAACGGATTGTTCTCGTTAAGCAAGGTACCACTGTACTTTGTTCCGAATAGCGAGTACAATGCAAGTCAATGGGAAATGCGAGAAATTTTCTGCTGGACCCAACAAAGAGGTCTGGGGGCCTGAGGAAAAGGCTGAAATGGATAGGAAAGTAATGAAACTGAATGGGGAGAGCCTGGAGAATGTGCCTGCATGCATTTCTGACTCACATGTGGTTTCTGGAATCCCCTGAAGTCACATGGAAGAAGTTCCATGTGGCTTCAGTCTATCAGTGCCCCTGCAGTGTATGTCGCACTGTCGTGGCCAGCCCTGCAGTGACTCACACAGCAGCGTGTAAGCAGCTGCGGGATGATGAGCTCATTACCAGCTGTGATGATCAGGGCCAGCCTTAGGCCCCCTTCACACGTCCGTGTCTCCGGTACATGCTAGGTCCGTGCCCGTATGTACCAGAGAGACGGGCACACGTATACCCATTAAAATCAATGGATATATGTGCACAAACGTGTTCTGCCAGTGGCCCGTGCCTCCGTGTGGAGCAGGCGTGTGCCGTCTGCTCCACACGGATGCATGTCTGTTTTTCTCCGGTAGCACGGGTGTCATGTGACCCGCACACGTACCACATGGAAGTAGTGTGGATGTGGGTGCACGTGACACGCGCCGGAGAAACACATGTGGCATTGTAATAAATAAAAAAAACACATACTCACCTTCACCGTCCCTGCAGTCTCTGCCGCGGTTGTCTCCTGCATCCGTCCCCCAGTGAATTTAAACAACGCGTCTTCTTCACTGGGGGCCGGAAGCAGCATCAGCGGGGCGTGGCCTGTGCCGGAGACTGTCATTCAGCACCACAGACAGCTCCGGAAGAATCAGGTAAGGCGGGGCTTTCCGTTCTCCGTGTGTTATTACGTATAACACACGGTGAACAGGAATGTGCCACAAACATGGCACACCACCACCTTTAACCACCCCTTTAACACGTACGTGAAAAAACGGATCGTTTTTTTCACGGACGTGTGAAGGTGGCCTTAGGCTGAATGGTGCCCTGTGCAAAGTTGCCCTTTGGTGCCCCAACCCTATTGTTTGTTTACTCAGAACACATGAGCGAGCATGTTTGTACATATGTTCATGGTCTGCATATCTTTTGACTGCCACAGGATCTGTGAGCAGCTGAACATGGGAGGTGACAGGTGGCAGACCCAAAAACAGTCCAATACTGTTGACCAATCCAAAGTATAAGTAATCACCGTCAATATCTAACACTGGACATCCCTTTAAAGATCATTGATTCTGCCTTTTGATAAGAAAATGTAAAATACCTGCCTTCTGCTGGGTGTAATCCCTAATTTCATGTGTGATACTGTTTGCTTTCCTAGCCTAGCTTGCATGAAACTGCTTTCTGAGCTTTTAGGGGTACTTTGCACACTACGACATCGCAGCTGCGATGTCGGTGGGGTCAAATCGAAAGTGACACACATCCGGCCTCGCTATCGATATCGTAGTGTGTAAATCCTTTTTGATACGATTAACGAGCGCAAAAGCATCGTAATCGTATCTTCAGTGTAGTGTCCGACATTTTCATAATTTCGCTGCAGCAACGGTACGGTGTTGTTCCTCGTTCCTGCGGCAGCACACATCGCTGTGTGAGAAGCCGCAGGAGTGAGGAACATCAGCTTACCTACGTCACCGCGGCTCACGCCGGCTATGCGGAAGGACGGAGGTGGGCGGGATGTTTACGTCCCGCTCATCTCCGCCCCTCCGCTTCTATTGGCCGCCTGCCGTGTGACGTCACTGTGATGCCGCACGACCCGCCCCCTTAGGAAAGAGGCGGGTCGCCGGCCAGAGCGACGTCGCAGGGCAGTTAAGTCCATGTGAAGCTGCCGTAGCGATAATGTTCGATATGGCAGCTATCACAAGATATCGCTGCTGCGACGGGGGCGGGGACTATCGCGCTCGGCATCGCATGCATCGGCTTGCGATGTCGTAGTGTGCAAAGTACCCCTTAATCTCTTACATACACCATCAATAGCAAAATATTGGACATCAACTCAAATATTCATAATGTAGCCATAGGGATAGCCTCATAAATTTATAGTAAATGTGGTTCCACATTTATTTATTTAATTATTTATTTATTAACTTAGCTTACAGATATTAACTCTGTTCCCATTGGGTATCAAAATCTACCTTCACAATCAGTATATCTTTGTAGGGTGGGAGGAAATCAGAGGAAACACATGCAAACATAGGGAGAGCATACAAACTCTTTGCAGATGAACTTTGTTGGATTTCAACACCGTGTTGCCATCTATCTCAATAATGGAGTAATGTGATATGATGTGCTGCTGTCAGTGAGTAGGTGGTCAGATCTCCTAGAAATAGCTGTCCCCTTTAACATCCCCATACACAGGAACGCCCAGAACAGCTGACAAAAGATTCTCAACATGCTGAATTAGTCTCACCCAACATTGTCTCTTGGTTCAATTTTCATCAGTACAGGCATATATCACCAGAACAATCATCAATATGTGACTATATCACCAGAACCACCATCAGTACATGAATACAGTACCATAAATACTATCATCAGTACATGTATACAGATATACATATATACATCTTAGAGTTGGTATTTTATATACATAGCAAAATGAATAGTTGTTAGTGAATAGCACTCAGCAATACCTTTAGCAGAAAGTAAGTTACCTCCAGTGATCATATATTTACATATTGCTAACTATAGCACTAAAATGCCCTTTTCAAAGGCTTATACAGTGGGTAAAATAAGTATTGAACACGTCTCCAATTTTCTAAGTAAATGAGATTTCTAAAGGTGCTACTGAAATGAATTTCCCACAAGATGTCAGTAACAACACATCCAAACCACACAGGTTAAAAAAAGAAAAAAATATCAATCCATAGATGTCCATAAATTAAGTTATCTGTAATAATGAGAAATGACACAGGGAAAACATATTTAACACATGTGGAAAGGGAGGAAAAAAGCCATGGACAGTCCTGACACCAGCTGAAATCCATCAGTAATTACAAAGCAATCCTGTCATTTAGTCTAAAGCTGTGTGTGTGTGTGTGTGTGTGTGTGTGTGTGTGTGTGTGTGTCCAATAAGGGAATTCGCACCGTCGCATGTACAATTACAAAATTTTGCACAGGCGCCTCATTTGACTCAGGGAATGTCACAGAATATGTTTTGAGGGGAAATTTTTAACCCCACGCTTTACAGTTACTCTCCAAAAGACCTGCTTCCATTAAAGTCAATGGACCTGGGAGCCAGAACTTCAGAAGAATGTTGGCATGTCACAATGCAGCTAGGGAAAGAGAGAGAGACAGACAGGGAAAGAGACAGACAGGGAAGGAGAGAGACAGACAGGGAAGGAGAGAGACAGACAGGCAAGAAGAGAGACAGACCATTAACCCCTTAAGGACGGAGCCAGTTTTGTCCTTAATGCCCAGGCCATTTTTTGCAATTCTGATCAGTGTCACTTTATGAGGCTATAACTCTGGAACGCTTCAACGGATCCCGGTGATTCTGACATTGTTTTTTCGTGACATATTGTACTTCATGATAGTTATAAATTTAGAACGATATTTTTTGCTTTTATTTGTGAAAAAATTGGAAATTTGATGAAAATTTTGAAAATTTTGCAATTTTCAAACTTTTAATTTTTATGCCCTTAACCCAGAGAGTTATGTCACACAAAACAGTTAATAAATAACATTTCCCACATGTCTACTTTACATTACCGCAATTTCTGAAACAAAATGTTTTGGGGTTAGGAAGTTAGAAGGGGTCAAAGTTCATCTGCAATTTCCCATTTTTTCAACAAAATTCACAAAACCATTTTTTTAGGGACCACATCACATTTGAAGTGACTTTGAGAGGCCTAAGTGACAGAAAATACCTAAAAGTGACACCATTCTCAAAACAGCACCCCTCAAAGTACTCAAAACCACATCCAAGAAGTTTATTAACCCTTCAGGTGCTTCACAGGAACTAAAGCAAAGTGGAATGAAAAAAAGGAAAAAATAAAATTTTACCTAAAATGTTGCTCTACCCCAAATTTATTCACTTTTAGAAGAAATAACACAACAAAATGAACCCCAAAACTTGTTACCCACTTTCTTATGAACGCGCCAACACCCCACATGTGGTCAGAAACCTTTGTTTGGACAAATGGGAGGGCTCGGAACAGAAGGAGCAATATTTGAATTTTGGAAAGCAAATTTGGCTGAAATAGATTGCGGGCACCATGTTGCATTTACAGGTCCGCTAAGGTACCTAAACAGAAGAAACCCCTCACAAGTGACGCCAATTTGGAAAGTGGACCCCTCAAGGCTTCTATCTAGGGGTATAGTGAGCATTTTGGATCCACAGGTACTTCACAGATTTTGATAACGTTACATTGTCACATTGAAAATTTTCATTTTTTTCTCAAAAATGTTGCTTTAGCATCAATTTTTTCACTTTTTCAAGAGGTAATTCCAAAAATTTCACCCCAATGTTTGGTACCCACTTTTTTATGAGCGCGGTGATACCTCACTTGTGGTCTGAAACCTTTGTTTGGAGAATTGGGAGGGCTTGGAACGGAAGGAGCAATATTTGAATTTTGGAAAGGAAATTTGGCTGAAAAAGATTGCGGACACCATGTCACATTTGGAGGACCCCTAAGGTATGTAAACAGCAAAAAACCACCACAAGTGACCCCATATTGGAAACTAGGCCCCTCAAGGAATTTATCTAGATGTTTGGTGAGTACCCTGAACCTCCAGGTGCTTTACAGAAGTTTATAATGTTGAGCCATGAAAATAAAAAAATAAAATTTTACCACAAAATTGTTACTTCAACCAGGTAGTTTTTTTTTTCACAAGGGTAACAGGAAAAAAATCACCATGAAATTTATTGCGCAATTTCTCCTGAGTTTGGTGATATCTTGTACGTGGTGGAAATCAACTGTTTGGGCACACTGCAGGGCTCGGAAGAGAAGGAGTGCAACTTGACTGCAAAATTGGCTGGAATCAATAGCGGACGCCATGTTGCATTAGGAGAGCCCCTGAGGTGCCTAAGCAGTGGAGGTCCCCCACAAGTGACCCCATTCTGGAAAATAGACCCCACAAGGAATTTATCTAGATGTTTGGCGAGTACCCTGAACCCCCAGGTGCTTCACAAAAGTTTATAATGTTGAGCTGTGAAAATAAAAAAAATATATTTTTACCACAAAATTGTTACTTCAACCAGATAGCTTTTTTTTAACAAGAGTACACGGAAAACTATCAGCATAAAATTTATTGTGCAATTTCTCCTGAGTATGCTGATACCTTATGTGTGGTGGAAATCAACTGTTTGGGTGCACAGCAGGGCTCGGAAGGGAAAAAGTGCCATTTGACTGAACAATTGGCTGGAATAATTAGCGGACGCTATGTCACATTTGGAAAGCCCCTAAGGTGCCTAAACAGTGGAGGTCCCCCACAAGTGACCCCATTCTGGAAACAAGACACCTCAAGGCTTTTATCGAGGTGTATATTGAGCATTTTGAATCCACGAATACTTCACAGAATTTGATAAGCTTAGGTTGCCATATTGAAATTTTCATTTTTTTCACAAAAATGTTGATTTAGCGACACATTTCTCACTTTTTCAAGAGGCAACAACAAAACGTGTACTCCACAGGTTGTTATCTAATTTCTTGTGAGCGCAGGGATACCCCACATGTGGCCAAAAACCTTTGTTTGGATAAATGGGAGGGCTTGGAATGGAAGGAGCACCATTTGAATTTTGGAAAAGTTGAAGTAAATTGCGCGCACCATGTCACATTAGCAGGGCCCCTTGGGTACCTATACATCAGAAACCCCCCACAAGTGACCTCATTTTGGAAACTAGACCCCTCAAGGATTTTATTCAGGAGTATAGTAAGCATTTTGAATCCACAGATACTTCACAAAAATGTTGCTAGTACACAGTGTCAGCCTTCCTGCAGAGATGTGAGTGTTGTCAACGGGAGAACGCAGCTGCCCATGCCCACGATTTGGGTTCAGGCTGCTGTGGACTTTGGCTCTATTCTACCTGCAGAAAACACTCATCTCCGCAGCATAAATTGACATGCTGAGGCTCGGGAAGCTGCGCCACAGGTCGGTTTATGCTGCAGAGAAAAGAAACACAGTGGGCACGGGATTTCTAAAAATCCTTCCACTGTGCTTCTACTGCACAACGCAGCGTTATGGACGCAGGGAAAACACTCTGCGCCCAAAACGCTGCAAACCCTGATTGTGGGCACAGCGTAAAATGCTACAATGGATGAATGGATAGATGTCAAACATATATATAATGTCCACCCCCCTCTGCAGATTCTAAGCTGGCGCCCTTTAGTGCCTTTCATGTGACACTAAAGGGTGCCTAGCCTTGAATTTAGCCCAAAAGAAAAAAAAATAATTAAAATAAATGACGTGGGGTCCCCCCTATTTTTGATAGCCAGCTAGGGTAAAGCAGACAGCTGTAGCCTGCAAACCACAGCTGACCGCTTCATCTTGTCTGGTGATCAATTTGGAGGGCTCCCCAAGCTGTTTTTTTTTTAATTATTTATAAATAAATAATTAAAAAAAACAAAACAAACGTGGGGTCCCCCCAAATTAGATCACCAGCCAAGGTGAAGCTGACAGCTGGGGTCTGGTATTCTCAGTATGGGAAGAGCCATGGTTATTGGACTCTTCCCAGCCTAAAAATAGCAGGCCGCAGCCGCCCCAGAAATGGCGCATCCATTAGATGCGCCAATTCTGGCGCTTCGCCCCAGCTCATCCCGCGCTCTGGTGCGTTGGCAAACGGGGTAATAAATGGGGTTGATACCAGATGTGTAATGTCACCTGGCATCAAGCCCAGCAATTAGTTATGTCACGGCATCTATCAGATACCCGACATAACTAATTGACAGTAATAAAAAAAAAATTGACAACAAAAAAAAATTTATTTGAAAAAACACTCCCCAAAACATTCCCTGATTAGCCAATTTATTGAAAAGAAAAAAAAAATCCGCTGTAATCCATTTGAACGTCCCACGTCGACTCTGGACCTTCTAGAATATGGGGGACACGTTCAGGGAACGTATCCCCCATTTTCTAGGTGTGAGGACCCTCCATTTGAGGAGAGTGGGTGCAATGAATCTGCACCCACCCTCCCTGGGTCACAGCTGCAGTGTGCCGAGCAGCAGCAGCAGCCAGCGTCCTGAACACAGGAAGCTGTCAGCCGCGCTCTGCACATGTGACCGGCGTCTGCTGTGAAGGAGCCGGAGGAGGGGGCCGCGGGGGATCAGCGCTCCGACAGGTATGTAGGACACCGGGGAACACCGGGGTGGGGATAGGGGGTGACTTGGCAGGGCCTGGGGAGCAGGTTTCTGTCGTATGTGTTATGGCACATACGACAGAAACCATAGGAACAGTGTGAATGTGACCGGCGCGCTGCTGTGCTCGGCGGTGCGCGCGGCCATCTTGGATTTTTGGGAGGGGGTTGGGGGTCGGGGGGGGCACTTTGGGGACACCGGGGGACTGGAGGGAACCGAGAAAGAGATTTATCTCCCATCTGACATGTTTGATCATGCCAGATGGGAGATAAATCATTTTTTACCGGCGCGGTCATTTACTATAACTTGATGATCGGTATACGGTGTATACCGGTCATCACGTGACTGGGGACCGGAAAAACCGGCCCAAATCATGATCTCCAGGGTCTCAGCTACCCCCGGCAGCTGAAACCCCGGAGATTTTCTGACGCAGGGGGGCGCTATACACTTTTTTCTGCCCGCCGTTTTAAAACGGCAGAAAGGAATAAGTACCCTTTTTTGGTGCCGTTTTAAAACGTAACGCGGTCGTAATGGGGTTAAAGAGAGAGACAGACAGGGAAAGAGAGAGAGAGACAGGGAAAGAGAGAGACAGACATGGAAAGAGAGACAGAGAGAGTCAGACAAGGAAAGAGAGAGACAGACAGTTAAAGAGAGACAGAGAGAGACAGATAGGGAAAGAGAGGGTCAGGGAAAGAGACAGACAGGGAAAGAGATAGAGAGACAGACAGAGAGGGAGACAGACAGAGACTGGGAGAGAGACAGTTACTATCCCACACAACGCCGGATACTACAGCTAGTTATAAATAATATCAGCTGGTCCAACTAATGACCGATAAAAAGGTGTCTCATTACCAAGGTGCCACACAAGAAACAGCTCATGATGGGTAAAACCACTGAGCTATCCCAAGACCTTCACAACATTACTGTTATAAAACATACGGATGACATTGGTTACAGAATTATAAACTACCAAATGTTCCAGTGAGCACTATTGGGGCTACAATCTGTAAATGGAAAGAACATAATTTCACAATATACCTGCCATGACCAGGTGCTCCTAGCAAGATTTCAGACAGAGGAGTGAAAAGAATTATCAGAAGAGTTGTCCAAGAGCCAAAGTCACCTGTGGAGAACTACAGAAATACCTGGAATCATCAGGTACCATTGTTTGCCTAAAACACACTTCCGGAAACGGAGAAAGCCTCAATCATCAATATAAAATAATAAACTTTATTGTATCATAAATATTAGATATTAGAAAAACACACCCAGTGATTGTGAACACACACAGGGGCATACAAGGATTTTTTAGAGAAGGGAATCCCCAGCTCCTACAATTTGAGGAGTCGGGATCAAACAGGCGTAAAAACCTAAATGATACCCAGATAATAAACCTCTCCCCACTCACTCTCACAAATGATATGTTATCTGTCCTAAGAAGGGGTCTGTCTTTTGTGCCGACACAGTCATTTGACAGATTCTCTTGGACTAAAGACATTAATTTGTTTTGTAGGAAACTTAAATGGAAATTTTTTTTAAAAACAACGATAGTGAGAGATGTAAACAACTGGGGATTGAGGTTTCGGACTTAGAGGGAGTAAACATCCTAACGGAACTCCTGGAGGAAGGGGAACGAGACAGAAGTCGTGGTCCTTTCACAGAGTTGAGCAACAAGAGTCAGAGATTACCTCCATTAAGTGAGCTATCAAGTATTGATATATTCCTTAAGTTGGTAGAGGATGATATTGCAAGATTACAGGGTGGTTTTAATTCTAGTAATCTTACTGAGGGTGAAAGGGAGGCCCTTGGACTACTTAAAAATAATCAGATGATTATAGTGAAACCATCAGATAAAGGTGGAAACCTTGTTGTCATGGACCACGATGTATATAGGGGTATGTGCAAGTGTCTCCTGGAGGATAAAACAACCTATGGGGTTCTTGAGACCGACCCCACGAGTATGTATTTGGTAGAGCTTACAGTGATTTTGGACCAGGCCCTTGAGACACATTTAATTTCCAAGAAGGAATATGAATTTATGTTACCAATTAAACCGTCAGTGGCCACTTTCTACACACTCCCGAAAATGCATAAGGGGTATCCCCCACTTAAGGGACGTCCAATAGTATCGGGAGTGGGGTCAATTACCCAAAATGTTGGCATCTACATTGATGTGATCCTCAAACCTTTCGTCCTTGCCCTACCATCCTATATCCGTGATACCTCTGATCTCCTTTTGAAAACAGATGGGGTCTTGGTCGAATCAGAGATGTTCCTTGCATCAATTGATGTGGAAGCCCTATATAGCTCCATACCACATGCTAGGGGTGTTGAAGCAGTACGACATTATCTCCGGTCTAGAGCAGTGTACTTGCAACCCCATAACAATTTGGTATTGGAGCTCCTGACATACACCTTGACGCACAATTATTTTGTTTTTGACGGTAAGTACTTCCACCAGCGCAGGGGCACTGCGATGGGGAGTTCTTGTGCCCCATCGTATGCCAACTTGCTCCTGGGCTGGTGGGAGGAAACCGTCATTTTTTCCGATGACTCCCCCTGGTGGGTCAAATTGATCCACTTTTGGGGGAGGTTCATCGATGATATTTTTTTGATTTGGTCAGGCAGCAAGGTAGACTTCCATAGATTCATCAAGGAGATTAACACTAATGATTTTGGTCTGTCGTTTACAAGCGAAATAGAGTCATCATCACTGGCTTTCCTGGATATTGTTTTTTTGGTGGATAATCAGGGACATCTTTCCTCTCGAACTTATAGGAAACCAACGTCAACAAATAACCTCTTAAGATGGGATAGTTTCCATCTGATCCCTCTAAAACGTGGAATACCTAAAGGACAATATCTCCGTATGAGGAGAAATTGCTCTAAGAGAAATGATTTTTTTGAGCAGTCTAGGGACCTACAAGAGCGTTTTAGACAAAGAGGTTATCCGGATGACGTGTTGTGAGGAGCTTTTAAGCATGCCCTTAATAGGGATAGGGATTCTCTTTTACAACCTCGGGTAAGAGCAAACGATGAGGAAGTCATTAGAGTTATTGGAACATTTGACTGCCAGTCAGAAAGAATCTATGGCATACTCCGAAAACACTGGGGAATTTTCTGTGCAGATCCAGACATTTGTAACAATATTGCGACCCGCCCATCCATTACTTACAGACGTGGAACTTCGCTTAGGGACCAACTAGTCCATAGCCATTATCAGAGACCAGTTCCTCCAGGCACTTGGCTTGATAGGAAACCTTTAGGATGCTTCCGGTGTGGGGACTGCAAATATTGTAATTGGGTTGTCAAATCAAAAATTTTTCGCAGTGCCAGTGCCGGTAAAAAATATGTTATCAATGATTTTTGCAATTGCAAGACAAGCAGGGTGGTCTATATGGCTACTTGTAGCTGTCCCTTAAATTATGTAGGTAAGACTACAAGGGAGCTACGCAGACGTATCGGAGAGCATCTAGGGGACATTAGACACAAGAGGGATACCCCCCTGGCCCGTCATGTCTGGGAATTCCATCAGGGTGTTAGCAAGTCCATCTCGTTTGTTATTATTGAAGTGGTTAAACCAAGCCCTAGGGGTGGTGATCTGGATAAGAGGATTCTACAGAGAGAATGTAGGTGGATTTATTTTCTAAAAACACAAGTGCTGCTAGGTCTAAATGATAGGCTAACTTATTCCCCATTCCTATAACAAATAAAAAAAAAAAAAAATTTCATATGCAATATAACTTTCCTCCTCTCTCATTTACTTCAATTGGTCTCTTAAAAAAATTAAAAAATAAAAATAATAATGAAAAATAAAAATATACCTTTGTCCCGATAGTCATATACCCAACCCGTCATTGCCCCGAGAAAGGGGATTTACGGGCATTAGTTCTATACACCTTTATAATCTTAAGGTGTTCAAAATCACTGGCGTTGATAAATTGTTATTGGTTGCTGCCTTTAAAATTTAAGCCCCTTTTTCATCATATCCTAATTGGGTTTTCTCTTCCCCCCCCCTCCTCTTTCCTTTATTTTTATCAATTGCGCTGTTATTAGACAGTATGTGATATCCCTTTAAATTTCATCTAATCACCTTTGAACCCTGTAAGGGTTAAATATTGTGTCTTTTGCTCCACAGAAGCTGCTGTGTCTCCGCGCGTGCGCGGCTGTGTTTCTGGCATCTGATCAGACGCAGTAATGGGACGCTTCTGTGAAGCCGGGATTCCATCGCGCATGCGCGATGGAGTCTTCTCATTGATATATCGGGGATGCCGGCGTCCTGGCGCGCATGCGCGGTGACGTCAATCTAGATGCATGTTCTGGTTGGATGGCTGGGAGGCGTCCTTGCTGGTGACGTGGACGTTGCAGATTGGACTAGATGCAGTTGCCCTTATGATTGGAGGGTTTCCCGAACCGCAGCATCTGATTGGGTGCTGCGAGTATTGAGATATGTTATGCCGGAAGTTCAGCGTGCAGGCACGATTGTGTCATTTCACCCAGGATTTAGGGTGTAAAGTTGTTAAATATAGATATTTAGAATCGACACGCTACAGTATATAGTATCTTGATTAGGCAGAGCGTATGTGTCATATAAGCATCGCTCAATCCTAATATCATTTATGGGGGATGGCGATTGTGTGTGTCTGGGGGTGGATTACATCTGGATGTTTTAAGGGAATAAGGGCGGCACTGGTTTAGTCGCCGCACCTGTCTGAAACTGCATACAACTACACAGCGCCTGCGTACATATAGGTGGCATGTGCAGTGAAATCAGCAGAGACAAATTAGCCAGTGATTTTGATTGGCCGACATCTCCATGTGACCTAATGGCGCCGGCTTTTAAACCCTGCACACTCTGTGATCAGGGCACACAGCCATGGATCACCACATCTGACAGCTAGGATTCTTTCTGCCTCCTGATGATCCTTGAATCTAAAATGAAGGGGAAACGCGTCGATGCGGTATGAAAACATTCATCTAAAGGGAAGTAGTTGGAATTTAACAATTCCCTCTTTGAGTGCTAAATTGTTGCATTTTTGATGTGTTGTTTTGCTTCTTAACATGTAGGATTATCCTAAAACAAAATGCACGATTGATGAATCTGCTTATCTTCATGACTATCTAAGTGCATCTTGATATACCTGCATAGTTTGAAGTTTTTGTGTGTTTCCATGCATAATGGTTACAAACGTACGGATTTAAGAAATAGCATATTGATTATTGTTTATAATCCTGGTGAGAAGGGATATCTATGCTATCAAATTACAGGTTGTGGGTTCATAACTCCATCATCTTGAATCACGTATGAGTGTTGTGCCATTTTTTAGTATTAACTCACTTCTAGTCAGGGCGCATTAAGGGCAAGCCGACGTGGAACGGGGGCGCCCAAAACAGTTACGGCGTCACACCCTCCGTTGGTAGGTAGGAGTGAGGTTTCATAGGGTGAGATAGGGACCCCATAGAGAATGTCTTCTCCCCTCTCCTCCATCTCCCTGCCCCGTTAGTGGCTAATACTTTTTATTGAGGGTGCATTGAGAAAAATTGATTCTGAAAGGGGGCGCCCAGAGAAAAGCACGGCGCTATGTGTATATATATGTGTACATCACCCCGTAGGATAGATAGGAGCTTGACCTCTTAAAGAGAATATAAGGGTCCCATTTAGGTTGCTCCTATAATCTCCTTGTATGCCCCTGTGTGTGTTCACAATCACTGGGTGTGTTTTTCTAATATCTAATATTTATGATACAATAAAGTTTATTATTTTATATTGATGATTGAGGCTTTCTCCGTTTCTGGTTCCAAAACTCAATTCAATTGAACCGTTTTTTGATAATTACTAAAACACGCTTCCGCATAAAAAACATACGTGTCTCCCATTCCGTTTTTTGGGTCTGTGTTCTGGTTTTTATGGGAGTTTCTCCGGTACGTGTGACATGCGTGTGATGGCGTATGCTTGCCGTGTGTGCGTGTGGAATGGCTGTGTATGCGTACGTGTAATGTCCATGTGAAATGTTCTGTGTGTGATGCTCAATGTTGTTGATAACCGTCGGCTGACAGCAGACAGAGTCGCGCGAGGAGAATGAACTCTGGTGAACTTCACCCGACTTCATTGTCATACCGCGGCTCTGTCTGGGTGTCGCGTACTGATTAGCGGTCACTCGTGAAGGACTCACGGGTGACTGCTAATCGCCTGAGTGACTGAAGTGAGCAGTGCGATTAGCGCTGCCGTCACTCAGGCTACCCGCGGCAAGCTAGAGTCCTCCCCCCGAGACCGCAACTCACCTGTGACTTCTTCGCTGTCACTTGGGTGACTTGTGTTCACAGTTGGAGGATCCAGCGGTGGCCGCGAGTTACCTGAGTGACGTCATCGCTGATCGTGCTACTCACCTCAGTTGCTGAGTGGAGCTGACAGGAGCGGCGGAGTTCTTCTGCAGCTCTAGTCAGCTTCATGTAGCAGAGCTGGAAGCGACACGGGACCTCTGTGGATTACGCCGGACATGGATGGGTTTTTGGGGCTTAATAAAGTGGTGAACGAGGGTATTTGTTAGTGTTTATTATTGGAAATAAAGGATTTTTACAGGTGTATGTGTTGAATTACTTTAACTTACAGATTACTCATGGAAGGTATCTCGGGGAGACGCCTGCCATGATTAATCTTGGACTTAGTGGCAGCTATGGGTTGTTGCCATTAACTCCTTACTACCCCGATTGCCAACGCACCAGGGCAATTCGGGATGAGCCGGGTACAATTCCGGAACTGTCGCATCTAATGGATGCGGCAATTCTGTGCGGCTGCTGGCTGATATTTTTAGGCTATGGGGTTCCCCATAACGTGGAGCTCCCCATCCTGAGAATACCAGCTTTCAGCCGTATGGCTTTACCCTGGCTAGTATCAAAATTGGGGGGGACCGCACATCGTTTTTATTTAATTAATTATTTATTTAACTGCACAGTATTTACCCGCCCACCAGTGGCTGTGATTGATTGCAGTGAGACAGCTGTCACTCAGCGTGTGGGCGTGTCTAACTGCAACCAATCATAGGCGCCTGTGGGCGGGGGAAGCAGGGAATAGTAGATTGATTAATGAGCGGCCGGCATTTTCAAATTAATTAAAGCCGCGTATCTTTGGTACAGCTGTTCTTCGCCGCGCTGATGATCGGGAATCAGTGAGTATGCGACAGGGGAAGATACAGACCGAGCGCCAAAGGGATGATGACTGAGAACAGCAGAAAAAAAGGTAAGTAGACTGACATTTAACAAAAAAAACCCCTGACATCGCTCTTTTAAAAATGCACACGGACGGTACGTGTAGCACACGGACATGCTACGTGTGCCGTCTGTGCAGGTACGGACCCATTGACTTTAGCGGGTCCGTGCCTGCGTGCTGATGGCTAAAAACGGACATGTCGGTCGTGTGGAAAAACGCACACACGCACTAACCACACGGACACACGTTCCGTGTGGTTTTACGTGTGTGTGCCTTCTAGCATAGGGTAACATTTGTCAACGTATCTCCGTGCCGCCGGTACGCGCAAAAACGTACCAAACACATACCGGGGGCACGGATGTGTGTCGCAGGCCTAAAAGAAAGCAATAACTAATTCACCATGTTCTGTATGCACGCTCCTGTATGCACACTCACCATGTAAGACTCCATTGCTGAACAAAAAGCAGGTTCAAGTGTGTTTAAAGTTTGCTGAACAGTTACACATATCTGTAAAATATTGGAGATTATAGTCTGGTAAGATGAGACCAACATTGAACACTATGTTTGGAGACTAAAAGACAAATCACCCCAAAAACACCAACACCAGTGATGTGTGGAGGTGGGAATATCATGGTGTGTGGCTGTTTTTCAACAGACAACACTGGCAAACTTCATACAATACATGGAAGGATGAATAGTAGAGAAAGAAAATAAATCTGCTAGACTGGCCAAGCCGATCACCGGAGCTGTATCCAAGAGAAAATGTCTGCAAGGAACTAAAGCTCAGAGTTCATAGAAGGAGGCGGGACCTGCAGGATGTGAGGAGTGTGTATGTGGAAGAATGGACCAAAAATCACACCTAAGCAATGCAGGCGACTAGTGTCTCCATACAGGAGGCTTCTGGAAGCTTCATCAACAACAAAGGAGAATCTACCAAGTTTTAACCCCTTCACGACTAGTGAGCCGGCAGTAATCCCCACACATGTCTGCTGATTTGAACAGCAGGCATGTGGGGCTAACAGGCAAGGGTGGATTTGTGATCCCCCCGCTCCTCCTTGCCACTTAGATCGCACTGTCACATATAAATGGCTGTGGCGAGGATCATACTGTTCCCCACTGCCGCCCGTGCCCAGAGCTGATTGATCTCATGGTAGTGACAGGTTATGTGATGACGCCTGTCATTATCATGACGTATTTTCTGTCCGACAGAGCGCCGGCTCACACAGGAATGCTGCATTTCTGCTGACCAGAGCTGTGCAGCCCAGGGGCTTGGAGCGGAATCTCAGCCAGGGTACCAAACTGCGGAGGGGGACACCCTAAAAAAAGGACTCTCACTCTCTCTCTCTCAAAACACTGGTGGTGACTCCTTACCGCATCTGGAATTGACCGGAGCCCATCACGGCAGTGACCAGTAACAACGGGCTGGCAGCTGAAGTTGTGAGTAAACTTCACCCTGAACCCGCAGAGGCTGTGTTGGCTCGTCCTTACCGGAGCTGTCGCCCAGTGCTTAGGCACCAACGGCCATTACAACTCTCCCGGCTGCCATAATGCCTACCCTGGTGAGGATCCAGGCAGCGGCGGCTACTCCCTGGCCGCATACCACGGGTGGCGTCACAACAAACTTTCCCTAATACCCCACTATTTAATGCACACCTCGGGGCAACGGAACTGGGCAAGGCCACACCATGACAATGCCTAACTCGACCTGAAAAGGCCCGGCAACGAGTAGGTTTACCACCTGCCCCGTGGGGCGCTGCATTTGGCATCACGAACAAGATATTGTGCCCATTAAACCGGGTACTGTGCGCCTACAGAACTGTGTTAAACCAGATAATTTGGTACTGAACCGCTCAATTGGAAAAGAACAGTCGCCATTAACAATTCCGCGCGGGAAGAAAAGGGGGCGTGCCATTGTGGGCAGCACCCCGAAAAGCGCGCGAACAAAGGATCTCTTGCCGGAGGTGGAGTCTAGCACCCAGGATGACCAGTTGAAGAAGGAAGAAAAGGACTTATTTGTTTGGGATGAGATCAAGGATGCCCCAGACACTACAACTATGAGCCTCGAGAAGCAGGACTTAAAACCTGGCACCTTGAAAGTTGATGAGGCTCCGCAGTGTGCAGAGAAATTGCAACCACTGACTGCTGGCAGAAATGGATCCAGGAACCCGACCGGTGTGCACTGCCTAGCTGAGACTTATACGCTGATATGCTTAGTCTACCTGGGTCTTGGTGGGGTGCACTGCTAGCAGATTCATCGCCCGACACATCATGATGGGACTGCGAGTGAGGTAGTAATGATCTAACCCTTGAAACAAGGGGTTCTGGGAGGTCGCTTGAGCACCGTTCAGGAAGGGGACTCTGACGCTGACCCCGCCGGTTTTCTCATTCCCGTTTGCTGTCATTGCAAGCGAGTCGGGCATTATGCCAGAGGATGTCCAGTGATCGTGTCAAACCAGGGGGTCGGGACCAGCCCTCTGGAAATACCAAAAACTAAACAAGAATAATTGCTAATGTTTTTCATATGCAGAATGTTTTCTCATTGCTGATATTTTCTGACTTGAAATGTTTTGATGACCTGTGACCGGTACTGTTGAACATATTTTAAACGTTTTGAAATTGTTGATGCCTTCCACAAAGGGAAGGATGTTGCTTGTTAGCCTGTTACATGCATATACAAAAATTGCAGTGTTACCTGTGTTTTCTTGCAGCCCAGGAGTGGTGCCATTTGCCGTGGGGGAATATGGCGCCCCTGAGGCTATGGTCAAAAAAAGGGATCACCAATGCAATAAAAATAAGTGAAAAACAAGATTTTTTATTATTATTAAAACACTGTGGACATATCACGGCTCCAGGGACAAGCAGGAGCACACAAACAATTAAAAACATTTAAAAAGCCCAGAGAGGCATAAATCCCCAACACGCCAGCCTTCAATATGTTATAACAATAATATAAAGTAACCCTCACAGAAAATAAGAGTAGACAATCTCCACAGATGGTAATGTATAAGTAACACGTTTCAGGGCAAGGCGGATTTAGATCAAGGATAAACATGCATAAATATGCAAAAATAAATATTATAGGCCATATATCAACAGATATTGATGTAAAGTAGAATAGACCCTTATAAAACCTTCTAGGTACAGCCAGTGATGTGTCAGAGGTTTAATATATCCATAAATAGTTAGGATGACCACAAAGGGCTAGCTGGTAAAATCCGTGGAGCATAAAGCACACCATAGGTTCTGGATGTGCTGGTAATACACTGTTCGATTGCAAGTATATACCTGACGTACCCCTCACAGAAAATAAGAGTAGACAATCTCCACAAATGGCAATATAGAGGTAGCATGCTTCAGGGCAAGGCAGATTTAGATCAAAAATAAATATACATAAATATGCAGAAAATACCAAAAATACATATTATAAGCCATATTTCAACAGGTATTGATATGAAATAAGATAGACCCTGATAAGTCCTACTAGATACAACCAGTGATGTGTCAGAGGTTTACTATATCAATATACACTGGTCAAGCTATTGTGTGATGGCAGATCTAAGTCACAGGCCCCTGGTGATAAGTAAGCGATCACCTAAAGTGCATTAGGAAGTTTAGGTAGTAGACTAAGATAATGCAAAGTCTGGATCAGGAGTATGGATAGCCTGGACGGTCATCCAGATAGGTAACAAGACCATACTCACACCTGACAGACACAGCGATACCAGGGAGAGGGAGGAGGGTAGGTACAGAGAGGGGAGGCGAACGGCGTGTGTCCCCACACTATCGCCACTAAACGTGTGTACACGTTCTCTCCCCTGAGGAAACCACACGTTTAGTGGCGATACGCGTGGGGACACACGCTGTTCGCCTCCCCTCTCTGTACCTACCCTCCTCCCTCTCCCTGGTATCGCTGTGTCTGTCAGGTGTGAGTATGGTCTTGTTACCTATCTGGATGACCGTCCAGGCTATCTATACTCCTGATCCAGACTTTGCATTATCTTAGTCTACTACCTAAACTTCCTAATGCACTTTAGGTGATCGCTTACTTATCACCAGGGGCCTGTGACTTAGATCTGCCATCACACCATAGCTTGACCAGTGTATATTGATACAGTAAACCTCTGACACATCACTGGTTGTATCTAGTAGGACTTACCAGGGTCTATCTTATTTCATATCAATACCTGTTGATATATGGCTTATAATATGTATTTTTGGTATTTTCTGCATATTTATGTATATTTATTTTTGATCTAAATCTGCCTTGCCCTGAAGCGTGCTACCTCTATATTGCCATTTGTGGAGATTGTCTACTCTTATTTTCTGTGAGGGGTACGTCAGGTATATACTTGCAATCGAACAGTGTATTACCAGCACATCCAGAACCTATGGTGTGCTTTATGCTCCACGGGTTTTACCAGCTAGCCCTTTGTGGTCATCCTAACTATTTATGGATATAGTAAACCTCTGACACATCACTGGCTGTACCTGGAAGGTTTTATCAGGGTCTATTCTACTTTACATCAATATCTGTTGATATATGGCCTATAATATTTATTTTTGCATATTTATGCATGTTTATCCTTGATCTAAATCCGCCTTGCCCTGAAGCGTGTTACTTATACATTACCATCTGTGGAGATTGTCTACTCTTATTTTCTGTGAGGGTTACTTTATATTATTGTTATAACATATTGGAGGCTGGTGTGTTGGGGATTTATGCCTCTCTGGGCTTTTTAAATGTTTTTAAGTGTTTTAATAATAATAAAAAATCTTGTTTTTCACTTATTTTGATCGCATTGGTGATCCCTTTTTTTGGTATATCTTTCTTCTTTTTTTGCATATTCTCTTCCATATACCTGGAGATCCCATTGGGTGGTGCCCTTCCTATCGTCTTGTTGCCTGAGGCTATGGTCATCACAGGCTACTGCACCTCAATTGAGGTGCGGTATCTATCTCAGGTAAGGTGGGGGTTAATCACCGGTGTTCCACATTCACATACTACATGTAGCTTAGGAGCCTTCTCACAGAGTGGATAAAAACAAAAAAGTGAGCCGGAGTATGAGATGGTATACATGGAGCTTGTGAGCTCATGTTCACACTGACCATTAGACAAAGAGAAACCAAGGGAAAAATTGTGAAAACATACCCTGCTGTAACTAAATAAAAGCATAGTGCATATATGAGCTCACAAGCTCCATGTATACCATCTCATACTCCGGCTCACTTTTTTGTTTTTATGTAGTTTTTTTTTTTTTTTTTTTTTTTTTTTTTTTGTATTCAGTACAAATGGGGTGTGGCCCTCCCTCTTGGTGAGCTGGACATTTCATTCTGTGAATCCCCCTGACTGTGTGTGTCCTGTTGGGACCCGGTCGCTCTCAGCCCTTAGCCACATTGAGGCCTATTTTAGACCCATGGTAAGGTTTTAATATTAGAGAGTGTAGGTACTATCCCAACTGGGTACACCTTGGCGTTGGTGGGATAGCTTTATGCTTTTTTTGATCAAAAACAGTGTTTACTAAGTACCCTATGTTTATATGCACTATGCTTTTATTTAGTTACAGCAGGGTATGTTTTCACAATTTTTCCCTTGGTTTCTCTTTGTCTAATGGCCAGTGTGAACATGAGCTCACAAGCTCCATGTATACCATCTCATACTCCGGCTCACTTTTTTGTTTTTATGTAGTTTTTTTTTTTTTTTGTATTCAGTACAAATGGGGTGTGGCCCTCCCTCTTGGTGAGCTGGACATTTCATTCTGTGAATCCCCCTGACTGTGTGTGTCCTGTTGGGACCCGGTCGCTCTCAGCCCTTAGCCACATTGAGGCCTATTTTAGACCCATGGTAAGGTTTTAATATTAGAGAGTGTAGGTACTATCCCAACTGGGTACACCTTGGCGTTGGTGGGATAGCTTTATGCTTTTTTTGATCAAAAACAGTGTTTACTAAGTACCCTATGTTTATATGCACTATGCTTTTATTTAGTTACAGCAGGGTATGTTTTCACAATTTTTCCCTTGGTTTCTCTTTGTCTAATGGCCAGTGTGAACATGAGCTCACAAGCTCCATGTATACCATCTCATACTCCGGCTCACTTTTTTGTTTTTATGTAGTTTTTTTTTTTTGTATTCAGTACAAATGGGGTGTGGCCCTCCCTCTTGGTGAGCTGGACATTTCATTCTGTGAATCCCCCTGACTGTGTGTGTCCTGTTGGGACCCGGTCGCTCTCAGCCCTTAGCCACATTGAGGCCTATTTTAGACCCATGGTAAGGTTTTAATATTAGAGAGTGTAGGTACTATCCCAACTGGGTACACCTTGGCGTTGGTGGGATAGCTTTATGCTTTTTTTGATCAAAAACAGTGTTTACTAAGTACCCTATGTTTATATGCACTATGCTTTTATTTAGTTACAGCAGGGTATGTTTTCACAATTTTTCCCTTGGTTTCTCTTTGTCTAATGGCCAGTGTGAACATGAGCTCACAAGCTCCATGTATACCATCTCATACTCCGGCTCACTTTTTTGTTTTTATGTAGTTTTTTTTTTTTTTGTATTCAGTACAAATGGGGTGTGGCCCTCCCTCTTGGTGAGCTGGACATTTCATTCTGTGAATCCCCCTGACTGTGTGTGTCCTGTTGGGACCCGGTCGCTCTCAGCCCTTAGCCACATTGAGGCCTATTTTAGACCCATGGTAAGGTTTTAATATTAGAGAGTGTAGGTACTATCCCAACTGGGTACACCTTGGCGTTGGTGGGATAGCTTTATGCTTTTTTTGATCAAAAACAGTGTTTACTAAGTACCCTATGTTTATATGCACTATGCTTTTATTTAGTTACAGCAGGGTATGTTTTCACAATTTTTCCCTTGGTTTCTCTTTGTCTAATGGCCAGTGTGAACATGAGCTCACAAGCTCCATGTATACCATCTCATACTCCGGCTCACTTTTTTGTTTTTATGTAGTTTTTTTTTTGTATTCAGTACAAATGGGGTGTGGCCCTCCCTCTTGGTGAGCTGGACATTTCATTCTGTGAATCCCCCTGACTGTGTGTGTCCTGTTGGGACCCGGTCGCTCTCAGCCCTTAGCCACATTGAGGCCTATTTTAGACCCATGGTAAGGTTTTAATATTAGAGAGTGTAGGTACTATCCCAACTGGGTACACCTTGGCGTTGGTGGGATAGCTTTATGCTTTTTTTGATCAAAAACAGTGTTTACTAAGTACCCTATGTTTATATGCACTATGCTTTTATTTAGTTACAGCAGGGTATGTTTTCACAATTTTTCTCACAGAGTGGGTTGGCTCATGGTAGGCAGGGTGGTGGCCATACGAACATGGACTTCCCGGTCACTGAAGCCAGTCACCTGGGTGGCGGGTTCCACTTGGGGTAGAAATAGGCACAACACACGCACATCAAAAACAGATCCGTCAGGACCATAGTTTTGGCAAGAGATCTCTGGAGAACTTGGACTTTATTGGGCCCAGGAGCTTGAAGCGGGAGCTCAGCCAGGGTACCAAACTGCGGAGGGGGATACCCTAGAAATAGAACTCTCAATCCTTCTCTCTCAAAACACCGGTAATGACCCCTTACCGGATCTGGGATTGACCGGAGCCCATCACGGTAGTGACCAGTATGACCGAGCTGGCAGCTGAAGTTGTGAGTAAACTTCACCCTGAACCTGCAGAGACTGTGTTGGCTCATTCTTAGCGGCGCTGCCGCCCAGCGCTTAGGCGCCAACGGCCATTACAACCCTCAACATCCACCCGGGGCCCTCTCTGCCTGTGGGGAGAGACACCATCCCGGCTGCCATAACACCTACCCGGTGAGGAACCAGGCAGCAACAGCTACTCCCTGGCTGCATACCACAGGTGGCGTCACAACAAACCTTCCCTAATACCCCGCTTTCCCCACCATTTACTGCACGCCTCGGGGCAACAGAACCAGGCAAGGCCACCCTATGACAATGCCTGACCTGACCCGAAAAGGCCCGGCAGCGAGTAGGTTAACCACCTGCCCCGTGGGGCGCTGAAAATGTCCTTAATAGACTCCTCCAATTTTTAAAGTTTTACATGTTCATATTGACAATCAATCTGATAAGATTCAAAGAACACTGAATTAACACAGAATTCCATTCTTTAGTGAAATAACCCTCATACGTGGTTGTACATTTCTTAGCGAGTCTGAGACCCCTCGGAATCATCTCCAGATCTAGATATTTTTGGAGAGTTGTAGCGTCCCACCACGTACAGAGATTTAATATGATCATCAGAGGCAGACATATCCATATGATCCCTAGAAAAAATCTTACTTGCCTTGGTGGACTTCGTGAAATCATCCATGGTTCCAGAAAGGAAGTCCTTGTCCATCAGAGGTAATGGCAAAAATCCGTAGTAGCTTAGGGAATTAATTAAACAAGCAAATGCACAGTCCTGTAGCACATATGCCAGAGAAAGATAAATGTGAAGATGCAAACAGCTCACCAGACTGTTGAATGAGGCTAAGGTGCCCGGAAACCTGACTAGCAGTCAGGTGGAACTTGAGAAAAAAATGAAGGAAAATACAGCATCCGCATTCTAAAATTAAAACATGGCTTTATTGAAAAAATTAAAAACTAGAAAAAACCATGACAAAATTCCAAGTAGACTAGATAGCCCATCTACGTGTTTCGAAAAGTTAACCTGTTCTTTATCATGACAACATTAAATGCAAACACATTCAAGGGGTATTGAACGAGTGAATAAGCCACCTAGAGGGGGGGACTGGATTTATTTATTACGCAAAAGGGATGCATTTTGGATACAAATTGGGAACACGGTATCCTAAGAACTTGAATTACAAGACGGATCTATTTTATCTTTATTAATAACTAGATTGATTGGCCATTAGGTGTTATAAATGTGTTGCTCTCGTTGTAACCATATATGATTATGCTTCCCAATACCAAATCCTTTCCCGTGTAGGGTTTGAGTAATTTAAATAGGAAACAGCTACCATAGATGTTGGGATCTTGATGAAAATCCGATAAATTGCGATTGGAGATGTGTTTTTGCGAATTATTATTTATTTTATGTTACAATATTCTAATTATATATCAATTTGTAAAATCACAATTATTTATATCTACCGTATACTGCATTCTGTATATGATGATAATTTTTATTAATATATTTTCTATTCTGACATTTTGATGGCGATATAAATGATTGTGATTACTGATGCTGGTTTTGAAGTAAGCATACAATCTATACTATCAACATTGTGATTATATATCAATCTATGAAGATCATGTTTCTTGGTGGTCTTTTTTTTGTGCATTTTGCGTAGATCAGTTCCAAGTGTTTTCCATATTGGTTGATTTCTGTGGCGCTGCACCTCACTTGGTGTAGGGATATATGTTCTGTGTTTGCATTTAATGTTGTCATGATTAAGAACAGGTTAACTTCGAAACGCGTAAACGGACTATCTAGTCTACTTGGAATTTTTTCATGGTATTTTCTACTTTTTAATTTTTTCAGTAAAGCCATGTTTTAATTTTATATGCGGATGCTGGATTTTCCTTAACTTTTTTCTCAACTCTGTTTGGGGATGATAGATTGATGTGCATAACTGTTTGACATTTAATAACTTGCTGAGTTCCTTTATGATCTTTGACGTAAATGGGATTCCCTGGTCAGTTAGGATCACTTTAGGAATCCCCACCCTAGAGAACATGCCAATAAGGTCTTTGGCTATGCGATTAGCTGACATATGACGCAGAGGTACCGCTTCCCGATATCGGGTTGCATAATCAAGAACGACAAGTATATATTGGTGTTCCCTTACAGACTTATTTACTGGACCCACCAGGTTCATGGCCACCCTTTTGAACGGTACCCCTATAATCAGCTGTGGTACAAAGGGGCTTCGAAAGTGTGGCTGGGGACTGGTCATCTGACATACTGGACAGGAATCACAAATCGTTTTACCCCTTTGTGCACACAGGGCCAGTAAATCCACTGCAGTATATGTTCTAAGGTTTTCTTATGGCTCAAGTGTCCGCCAAGTATGTTAGGATGGGTCAGGTTCATTACCAACATGCGATAGGCCTGTGGCACCAACAATTGTACAACCCTGTATTTTGACAACTCAATACAACAGGTCATGGGTCACCTCAAACCTGTTATCCGTCCCAGGTTGTTGGGGTTTCCCCATCAACAATTAACAAATCTTCCCTGGCCCGGGACAAATTAGGGTATCGGAGTTGTGCCATACCAAAATTGTCACTCGAGACATTTAAGTCTGACAATTCAGGAGCCGGCGGCGAGTCCTCTACTTCCCCGGCCATTATTTCCATGAGGTTCGTCTCCCCCTCCTCAACCCGATTGGAGGTTACTCCTACAGCTGGCACCTCCTCCTCAGGACCATTAGGCTCCTGCACTCATTCCGTAGAACCTTCTGTGGACTTTACCAGCCCTGACTCCAGTTCCTCAAGAAGCATAACTGTTGGCCATAAAGTCATGAATAGTGGAAAATCCCTTCCAACAATCAGTTCATCACAGCCACTTCATGGCATAGTCTTTTGGCAGGTGTATTTATTACCCATAGAGCAGTGGGATGGTCTTATAAGTCCCTGTGAATGCACAATACACCAAATTTCCTGCAGGTGAGCTCGGTGGGTTGCAGCAGGCTATCACGCACCAAGGTCACGAGACTCCCTGAGTCCAGTTATGCCACTGCTGGACTGCCCTCCACCTCAACCCAATACAGATGTCCATCACTGAGATCCTTTGGGGTGCCAGTCGCACAAACCAGTTTAGAAAAAAGGGACTGACAGAACCCAAAGTTAGTGTTCATAGGTTCAACCAGTTGAGGGCAGTCAGCTCTTACATGGCCTGGATCCTGACATCACCAGCAGACAACGGGGTCCCTCCCTGGAGATCTTTGGTAGCCCCATATCGCTCTAAAATGTCCACGATCTGGAGCATATTATTGGGAGTTGCTTTTCCCACCCAGCATTGGAGGGGTAAAGTAAGGCCCTCCAGAACTTATCAGCTACAATGCGGTCCACCATAGCAGTGGGTGACAGTATCTAGGGCTGCAACCATTTCTGTATCCAGTGAACCTTGGGACCTGGCTGGTTTAGAAGAGTCATACTCTGACTCATATACCCGTTGGGCCTGAACTAGCACATTTACACCCAGTCGTGCCAGGATCTCACCCCTGACTACTGCGTAGTCCTTTGTTGCTTGTCCGGCAGGTCACGATAGGCCTTCTGGGGTCCTGCTGCCAGAAATGGAGCACCTATTTCTGAACATTGGTCCCGAGGTAGTCCGTCTCTCTCGGCCACTCTTTCGAAAATATCCAGGTAGGACTCAACGTCATCGTTGGCCTCAATTTTCGGCATCACTGCACAAACTGCTTCCCTGGAATCACAAATTATCGATTATCAGTGGAGCTCCTGCTGCCTGTGACAACATCACGAGCTGTATCAGCAGATGGTTAGTCTCCTGCTGCTTTTGCATATCCTCCTCCTGCTGCCGAGTAGTCTTGTAGCACCCCCAAGCCACTCAGGGCACTACAGGGAACTGCATCCTCTTGGCGATGCAGGACCTACCCCCTGGGACCTGGAGTAACAGTGCCGATACCACAAAGCACACCCAAAATCCTATTTCTCCACTCCACACCGGGCATAGAGGGTTAACCATGTAGGGGATGGTCGCCATGGAAAGGAACGAGTCCCGGGGTTAGCCAGCCTGGTGGGAGGGGTCAGCAGTCAGTCAAGTGTCGAGAGAAGTGTGGCGCGCAGGGAGGTGTGCGGACATGCCTGAGCTGGGTCCATGCAACGGTGATGTGACCCTGGAGGCATGGGAGAGAGGTCACCAGGTCGGGTACGGAGAGATACCGCTGGGACCAGAGCATGAACTGGGCACAGGGTCCTAGATCAGGCGCCAGTTCTACACGGCTTCATAAATACCTGCCCGGTGATCACACCTTCATGGACTTCACCAAACCAAATAATCCAGGGGCATCAGCAGTAAACTAGGATCGGATTCAGACACTTACCTCCCCACAGGGTCCGCACTACCCGCCGTACGGAGGAGACTGTTACCCCAAAAGGGATAATCGGGCCTAAGCGCTCCAAGCTACGGGGACCCAACCAACAGAGAGTGTCGGGGACAGAGAAACCTGGGTCACTACATTGGCACTGATACTCCATGGGACCTGAACCAGCAATCCCTGGGTCCGAGTAAGTAGAGACTGTTAAAGACAACCTGGTGTGGTCTCCTGTCACATCTTCCAGGCACGACCCTACCTTCGGAAGGGCCTAACACCATTGCTGCAACCACCACCAGCTCTGGAAGTACCCACATTCTTCAGCAGCGACGGTTCTCCATCTTTAACCGCAACCCGCAGGTTACATGAACATTAACTCTTATCTCCCCTGTAAATACTCCCCTTTTACAAAAGAAGCCCCAGGGCACAAGACCGGGCAACGGCCACCAGAGTGACATTCCCATTTGCAACCGCCCGGGACCGAGTATCCCCTTTCCTTGGCGCGACAGCTTCTTTTTCTGGCGTCACGAACAGGATACGGACAAGGCCCGTTAACACGGGTGACGTGTGCCTTAAGGAACTGTATTTAATGGACTGTTTGTGCAAAGACTGTCGCCATCTTTAATTGTGAAAAACGGGCTGTGCCATCACTGTGCCCAAAAGGGCGCAAAACTGCAAAAGCGCGCAAATAGAAGCCCCGCCCACGAGTCCTGAGAGCGTGGGCGGAAGTCGGCAGTAACTGGACCCGGAAGCTCCCAGTGTGCCCCAGTCCCTACGAGACTGGTGAGAAATGACCGAGGGGCAACAAAGGACGCAGGCACCGGATGACGGGAGCGCTGCGGGGCCTTCCCAGGCCATGCAAGGCAATGACAACGCGGTGGGATCTGCTCCGGTAAACAAGCAGCAGCACCTGTAGCCGCGGCGGTCGCCCTGATAGTGCCGATTACCTTACCGTATGTACTCGGCGCAGCCTGGCTGCCCCAATATGATGGCAAACTCGACGCCTTACCGGGATTTAAAAAGAAAATTTGCATTGTACTGGACATGTACACGATTACCGGCAGGCAGCGGGCGTCTGTGGTGTTAGGACATAAGGAACCTTGCGTTATACTACCTTCAAACTTTGATAATCAGAAAACTTGCCTAATCAGTTAAGACTAGGGAAGAACAACATCCACTGTTTCACGTGACCACTTGAAAAAATGCCCAGAACTGCTGAAGCCAAGAGAAGAAATACCAAACCAACCGCAAGCAGAAGAGAAGAAAGAAAAAGTGATCCATACTATCTTGAGAGACTTTCCAGAGAATTGGCATCAGTATAATGTATAATGTTATCATTGTGCCAGTCCTTACATTTCCACAAGCTGCATAGGAACTAGTTCCAGAAGAGCCCTCAGACCATACACTAGTAGGCTTACGAAGAACACGTAGACAATTGCCTACCCCACCTTCAGACAGTAGGGCGACACCTGCCATTAGGTGTTATACAGTGTGTCCACCCATATCCTATCCACTGCCATTAACTTGAGAATGGCGGCAGCTATAGGCATAGAAGTGGTGTCTAGGTATAGTAAGGTAGCCATGCTCTACGCAATGAATCCACCTATAGCGCCACCTGGTGGAAAACAACGTAGTTAGCATTCTTATTTCGAATACACACAAAAACCACAAAGGTAAATATTGAGGTAGTTATTATATCAAAATACCACCACTAGGACTACTCTCATAAAAATATATTTTATTAATAAATATTAAAAAAAGAACATGTGTGGTGTTCTTATCTTTCAATTTCGTACATCACATAGACATATATATACAAGTGCAAGTGTAAACCATGGTTAAACCCACGCCTGAGCGCAGCTATAGACAGTGGTTTATAGAGAGGGGGACAGATGTTAGTACGTCACTGTCCGGCTAGTAGTTGTTTAATGTACACTGTATCTACCTCCTTGTTTGTAGATGTATATGTTGATTATACTCTACTAAAAGGTATATAGCTCTCACTGTCCTTGTCAGCCTCCAGCAGGGATAACCACCACCAGAAAAGTGATAAAAGTGCAAACAAATGAACCATAGACAAACAAACAGTGGCAATGCGTTAGCTGTCCAGGGTTCTCATATTAGGCATAATTTCCCTAATCAAAGGTTGCTGGATAGTTTAGGTAGGAGCCTGGAGTTCCACTTAACTAATGGATCCCCCTGCTCTCCTGACGCGTTTCACCCCCCCTAACGCAGTAAAAGGGGATCATCAGAGGATTTTTTGTGAGTCACTTCTCAAGAAAGGACACCTAGAAAGATGAACGAAAAAATGTTGTAAGTATATAGATAAACGACTGCATTGTTCTAGGCACATATAGCTATATAGGTACACTTACAGGGGACCAGTCCTCTTTTTTAGAGTGCTAATAAGTGTTCCCTCTTAATATGTGGTTACATGAGCGGACTGTTCAAACGTCCAGGATAAGGATGAAGCTTATTTAGTAGTTGGTCCCTGTAGAAATGTATAGGAAAAGTGGGCGGGTAATTCCATATTATTCATATGCTCAGGCAAAATTTATCATACACATAAAGTCTGGATTTCTACCTGTATATAGATGTAGTGGTGTATACACTTTTTAGTCAATAAAGAGGCAGTTTTTTATCCACTATAATTCTCCAGGAGACGTATGGTCCTATGATTATAATAGGTTGTATATTCGTCCCTCCTGTAGGGATAATAAGATGCGTATACATGATTATACATGTCCTCCGTTTGGGGTATACTATAGAGACACACATTTTATGGTTTTTTATATTACCTCTTGACGGGACCAGAGTGGGTTTTTCAACCTTCAAATCACTCAGGAAATTGAATATATAGGTGACCTCTTTTCAGGCGAATGTATAGGATATGACAGATAATTTGTCCTGTAAAGGAATAGCATCATTGATTTACTACCTTTATTGAAAACCGTGCATATGCGTTACTTACTGGCACTCAGGGGTATACCTGTAAGGGCAATCAGCGGTGTGTAGGCAAAACCAAAACCCTACCACAGGGATATAAATTGGTGAGTCACTTCATGTATTAACTGCAAAAAAACCAACATAACGGATACTTGTATTTCTGGTTTCACTATCAGCCCAAGAAGCATAATCGTAACCATTGTCCAGTCTTATGCATCTATATATGACAGTTATCCTGCAGTCGCTGTTAAAGCAGCAATAGTCCCCCATCATATAGGTATGATAATGGCCCATTGCAGCTACACACTGTGGCAGAGGTCCCAGAATATTATTAAGTATATTAGAGGTCAGTGCACCTTGCTTGTAAGGGGGAAGTTTCCTATGGTATAGCATTCCCATAAGGTTGAATCACAAAGATGTATATCTTCTGTGAGACTGCACATAAATATATACAGTGCCATAAGAACTATTTTATACATAAGGGTGTCTGGCTCCTGATTATAGGGGCCACTGTCTGCAACACAAGGGATCAGTGTACTTAGATAGTCCCCCTATGAACGGTTAAAGAGCATACCTTGTTCCTGGAGCTCTACCAGTAAGGACTGTGAGTCCCGAGTGACATACACTCTAGCACACTGGGAGCTCACAAATGACCCGTGCCGTCTCGGTCTGTGCCTGCTGTCTGGACTGGTGACCTGCACGGTCTGCGGGCCTTTTATTAATGGAGTCCCGGAGGTAAGTTTCCTCCGTCCGAAAACCGGAAGTAGCGCGTGGCCGGAAGTGATGTATCGGCATTTTCTCGTTCCCATGTCACAGACTAGATCATGTGATCCGTACTGGGCGGGGTTTAGGGAAACAACTTCCTCCAGTAATATCTGTAGTGTGGAACGCATCTGCGTTCCACAGGCACATCAGTGTTGGAAATATAGCGATATTAATGTAGGACTCACGTACAATAAGCAATTCAGAGCGCTGCTTATAGAAGCGAAATTCCTATAGACGATGTATATATATATAGTGACCGGCCATGATGTATTCATATATACATTTCATTTTATATGCCTATATCACAGAACAGATCATGTGATCTGTACTAGATGGATACATATGATGTGTCATCCTTGGTGGTATGACATACATATATATAGGGCATTACAGAGGGGGACTTGTAATATATGTAAGTGGTAGTGCTAGCCATATTGGGAGCATAATAATAGTGCTGGCCATATCCAGGGCATTCATTCCTATATATAAAAACGTGTTAAATAGGGCACCAGTTTCGTGGTGGTAATAACCATCTTAAAGGACAGAGATTATGCTAGATCTATGTGCATCTCGGTAGGGATATATCAGCGCCCCCATGTTTATGGTATATCGCAAGATGCTTGATATCCAAGTGTTATTATATACATAGAGATATATTTCAGAGCCTTAGATACGTAAAAAGGGCTCATATCATAATGCGAGAAGCACCTGGTTACATAATTTCTTTGCACTGTTCTCTATAGACCACATTCCTCCTGAGGGTGTGAAGGTGGAGAGAGCATATAGGTATATATGTACTCATTGCTGAATACAGGGTACATGCTTGCCACTATATCCAATACATAGAGTTGTAATTTCTACATTCCAACGTATAAGCGTACATCCAACTAAATGTATGTGCTATTACACTAGTGTGGCACCCCAGGGTTGCCACAGTAACAACACAAAGGGTTAACTCCCCACACACAACACCAAGACCTCCTGGCCAGAAGGGGGAGACCAAGCTGCTTCCCTAGATATTCTGGTGGAGGGAGGAAATGGTCAGGAGTAGTTTCAGTTTGGAAGTTCAGTGCAGAGCACTGAGGAGAAAGGATCTCTGAAGGTTGGAAGCTGGCTTTAGCTCACCTCAGGATCCACTGACCAATTCCAGGCCTAGCTGAGGGTCTGAGGAAAGGAGAAAGCGTACACAGAGGAACATTCCTGGGAGGCAGAGCATTGCTGAGCTCATCCCAGTGGAGCACACAAGAACGGATGCTGGATCCGAGACTGCAGGTTACATACTGCACAGTTACCACCAGAGAAGTGAAGATTCCAGATCTTTCACCTGTACCACAGACACAAGCAACAAGCGCAGAGTTCAGGAACATACTAGTAAGGACTCGAGTTGCCTGTCAGGTCGGTACCTAGGAGCAGAGCAGAGCAGAGCCAGCTGCCTAGTTCACACAGCGGCAGGGCCACAGACACACAGTGCAGGCAAGGAAGCCAAAACGGCCCGGCTGGGTGGGAGAAACCCTGAACCCCTCACAGACTCCGTGGACAGTACTCTGCTGAATACCATCATCAGTAAAGGACAAAGAAACTGCAAAACCGTGAGTCTGCCTGTTTATTGTGCTCATGTCCTGTACTCCCCCCATAGACTAACACACTGCCCCGGGGAAAAGGCTTTACCCGTGGGGAGCCGTCCCATCTCAAGCTGCCTTCCATCACCCCCGGAGGTTCTGCAGCAGCGGTGGTCATCTCTGATCACATTCCACGGGTGGCGTCACGAACATAACCCCCCTTTTTATTGTGGAACCAGGGAGCACAGACTGGGTCACGACACCGTGATCGCCTTTCCAGAAGCAACCCCTTGGCCCGGTTCTGGGTATCCCCTTAACCCCTGGTGACACAACTTTGGCGTCACGAACAGGATGCGGACTGGACCCGGCTGCAACCCGGGTGACGTGCGCCTTTAAAGACTTGTTGCATCGCATAAAAGACTTGCACTGTGAATTGTTGCAACAAAGAACGGACTTTAAACTTTGCAAAGATACCTGGAAAAATCCAAAAACATCATTGGTAAAATTTTCCAGGCGCCATCTTTAATCGCGCCATTAGCTGCTACGCGCGGGAGAACAGCGCGCCTAAACTAAGACTCCGCCCACCGCTTGCAGAGGAGGTGCGCTCGGTGCTGCGACCCGAACGAAAACGCAGAAAAGTGTCCCAGGCTTGCTGTCAAGAAGACTGGTGAAATTAACTAAGGGGGCGCAAAGATGTCGCAGCAGGGAGACGCTGTTGTACCCGGCGGTTCAGCGGCACCTATCATGCCGTTCCTGATGCCGTACACCCCGGGTGCAGTGTGGCTGCCGCAGTACTCAGGTGAGCCCAACACACTTAATGACTTTATCGGAAAGCTAAAAATCTACTACAGCATGTACCCCCTGACAGAAGCTCAGCGTGTTGGTATGCTTATGGGACAGTTAACTGGCAATGCCCAGCGGGAGGCTACATCCTGGCCGGACGATGCAAAGGACACTGTAGAGCATATAATAGCTGGACTAAAAGCAGCTTTTGAATCCACTGCCGGCAGCCGGGCTAAAATGAGGTTCTTTGGATGCAAGCAAAAACCTAGAGAGAGCACAAGAGACTTTGCCTTAAACTTACAGGAGGCGCTCAGAGCACTTAAATTAGCAGAACCTGCCTTAGCCCCTGGAGCAGATAAGCTGCTGATAGACCAATTCCTGGATGGACTCTCATCCCCTTCCCACCGGGGACAACTGAGCATGATGGTGATCCAGGATCCAGGACTAACATTTGCCCAGCTAAAGGATAGAGCCATCCGCCTCCAGCAGGTGGAGGAGCCGCAGGATATAGACTCTGTTCAACACCTTACAGTGGCACCCCAGCAGCCAGTAGTGCCGGTGACATCGGCCATGTCAGCGGCTGCTGCTAACCACCTGGAGCCGATCACTAATGAGGCTCTACATCAAAAGCTTGAAGCCCTTACAGACACTGTTGCTTCCATGGCTAGAATCGTCCAGGAGCTGCGTGGATCCAAGTCTGCACCCAAGATTGAGCTGGCGACCAGCAAGGAGGATGTCCCATGGATGAGGCCTAGGAGATACCAAGCGACGAGAGGACGACCCAGCGACCGCTACCAGCCGGATGGACAGCCCATTTGCCGCCGTTGCAATGAGCCAGGTCACTTTGCCCGTGAATGTGCTTTAAATGGGGATCCCCTGGGGAGGCGGGCCGCTCCTCAGGAATGAACTCTCAAGGTCCTTCACCCTGGCACGACAAGTATGTGGGGGGACGTCCAGTCATCCCCATCGTGCTGGATGGCATTCCGCTCAACGCCTTGCTGGACACTGGTTCCCAAATAACATCAATTCCGCATGTCCTTTATAAGAGGTACTGGGCTGATTCTGACGTTAGCAGTGGTCCATCTAATGTTGCATTGAATATATGGGCTAGCAATGGTGAATTAGTACCACAGGTTGGTTTCAGAGAAATGACCATTAAGATTGGGAGAGTAGAATTGCAGAATCAGGGTATTATCATTGTTGATGTTGACCGACGAGAACGTGAACCAACTATGCTGCTAGGAATGAATGTAATTGAAAATTGTTTTGCAGAGGTAATTACTGTCTTGCAGCAGATCGTCGAGACTGCCAAACCTGGGCAACAGAGACTCCTGCAGAAGGAAATTAAAGCCTTGATGCTGAAGCAGCAGGTAGAAATGTCAGGAGGTGAAATTGGCAGTGCAAGGGTAAGTGACCCAATACCTATTGTAATTCCTCCCAAAACTGAAATGCTGGTCTGGTGTAGAGCCGCAATAGGCATCAGAGGGCGAGACTATCAGGCCCTGGTAGAACCTGTGTACTCAGACAGTAGGCCCACTGTATTGACGGCCAGAGGAATAGTTGAGGTACACAGGGGGAGAGTGCCAATACGCCTTCTAAATTGTGGGGAAGATGAGGTCACCCTACCTAAGTATGCTACCATGGCTAAGCTATATACGGTTGACAACAACGCCATCACCACCGTTGAGCCCTTGAAGCCGTCAAGTCAGGCGGAAGACAATGGCTCAGAGGGAAAGCTGGAGGATTGGTGCCAAAAGCTACATGTAGGTACCAATTCTACACCCTCCCATCAAAAGCATGGAGTATACAGGGTAGTGAAAGAATATGAACAAATATTCAGCAAACACCCATTAGACTTTGGGCAGATCAAAGGGGTAGAGCACACTATACCCACAGGTAACCATCCACCCATAAAGGAGAGGTATAGACCAGTACCACCAGCTCACTACCAATGCGCCAAAGACATGCTCAAAGAAATGAAAGAAGCAGGGGTGATAAGAGACAGTTGTAGCCCCTGGGCAGCCCCACTAGTGCTAGTTAAGAAAAAAGATGGGACCATGAGGATGTGTGTAGACTACAGACAGATCAACCGCATTACACACAAGGATGCATACCCATTACCTAGGATAGAAGAGTCATTGGCTGCATTAAAATCCGCTACTTACTTTTCCACCCTAGATCTGACTAGTGGGTATTGGCAAGTTCCTGTGGCAGAGGCTGATAAGGAGAAGACAGCATTCACCACGCCGATGGGCCTCTGTGAGTTCAATTGTATGCCGTTTGGACTCTGCAACGCGCCTGGTACCTTCCAGCGAATGATGGAGTGCTGCCTAGGACATAAGAACTTTGAAACTGTCCTCCTGTACCTGGATGACGTCATAGTCTACTCCAAGACCTATGAACAGCATCTACAAGACCTGGCGGAAGTGTTTGAAGCCTTATCCGGATACGGCATGAAAATCAAGCCATCCAAGTGTCACCTTCTAAAGCCAAGGGACATGGCTTTAGACCTGGGACATGTCGTGAGCTCAGAAGGGGTAGCACCAGATCCTGAAAAAGTTACCGTGATCAGAGATTGGCCGAGACCCACCAGCGTGAAAGAGGTGAGGCAATTCCTGGGACTGGTAGGCTACTATAGAAGATTTATAAAAGGGTTCACGAAGCTAGCAGCTCCCCTACAAGACATCCTGGTAGGACAGTCAAAGAAGTCTGCAGCCCGAAATCCTCCTTTCCAGTGGAGTGATGAGAGGGAAGAGTCCTTTAAGAAGTTGAAGTGGGCACTGACAGGAGAAGAGATCCTGGCATATCCAGATTACCATCAACCCTTCATTTTGTACACGGATGCCAGTAACGTGGGACTAGGAGCAGTATTGTCTCAAAAGCAGGAAGGCAAAGAGAAAGTTATTGCCTTTGCAAGCAGGAAGCTCCGGCCTACAGAAAGAAACCCTGAGAATTACAGCTCCTTCAAGTTAGAACTACTGGCAGTAGTTTGGGCTGTAACAGAGCGTTTCAAACACTACCTGGCAGCTGCAGAATTTACCATCTTTACTGACAACAATCCGTTGACCCACCTGGATTCTGCAAAACTAGGTGCGCTGGAACAGCGATGGATAGCCCGACTGTCAAACTACAACTTTGTCATCAAGTACAGGGCAGGCCACAAGAATGGGAATGCAGATGCCTTATCCCGGATGCCACACTCGGGGGACGTGGAAGAGGAACCGGAGGGACTGGAAGAAATTGAGCTGCCGGCCTTTCACCATCCTAAGGTGGGACAGTATCAACCGAGTGTCTACCAAAAACAACAGCAGGCAACTCTCAACCCATTAGCACACCACGGATGGGCTGACACACAAGACAGCGATCCAGCTGTGAAGCTAGTGAAAGAACTGCTTACACAACAAGGTGCATACCCTAATCAGAATGCCCCAGCTGAGACACAACATCTCTGGAAAGAGAGAGGTAAATTGTTCCTGTACCAAGGGAAGCTCTGTAGAAGGCACACCAATCCAAAAACACATGAGTTGGTCTGGCAGATCATCGTGCCCAAGAGAGACGTCAAGATGGTTCTGGAAGCTTACCACGACGGTGCTGGTCATTTTGGTTGGAAAAAGTTGGAAGTGCTCTTAAGAGAAAGATTCTACTGGGTTGGCATGAGAAAATCAATTGAAGATTGGTGTAGAAAATGCGGACCGTGCAACCTCAGAAGAAAGGATCAACAGAACCAGAGAGCTCCACTCCAGTCCATAGTAACCAAGCAACCACTCGAGCTAGTTGCATTAGACCACGTCAAGTTGTCACCAAGCCGGTCTGGCTATGTCTATGCCTTAACCATCGTGGACCATTACTCACGCTTCTTAGTGGTGGTACCCGTGAAAGACCTTACAGCTAGAACAGCAGCTAAAGCATTCCAGACGTCCTTTTGCAGACCCCATGGTTACCCAGAACAAGTCCTTGCAGATCAAGGTCCAGCTTTTGAATCACAGATTTTCCAAGAATTCTGCAACATGTATGGCTGTAAGAAGATCCGCACAACAGCATACCATCCCCAAACAAATGGCTTATGTGAGAAGATGAACCATATTGTGATTGACCTGTTGAAGACCTTACCAGAGTCGGAAAGAAATCAATGGCCAGAGAAATTGCCAGACTTGGTGGACTTGTACAATCATGTCCCGGTGAGTTCTACAAACTGCACCCCCGCTTACCTTATGCGTGCAAGGCCCGGTAAACTGCCAATTGATTTAGATATGGGAATTCTGAAGCCAGATGCGGAAGCTCAAGAATCCAATTGGGATACCCTACGTCAGCAGCAGTATCGCCAAGTACAAGAGTGCGTAGAGAAAAGTCTCCAACAAGCTAGGGGAAGACAGGAGAGAACCTTCAACCAGCATGCTCTAGCAACCCCATTGCAACCTGGTGACCAAGTTCTCAAGAGGAAACGGCGCACAAACAAATTGGATAATCAGTGGGAAACCACCCCATATACAGTCTTACCATCCAGTATGGATAATCCCAAAGTGTGTCTAATCAGTAAGGATGAAGGAAGGACATCAGCTGTCGTGTCAAGAGATCAACTCAAACCGTGTCCTGAAACCCTGAAGACACCAGAAGTCACCTTACCCATACAGGTACAACCTGTCAAGAAGGAAGAAGATGTATTCCATACAGTCTTAGGAGATTTCCCAAAAACATGGCCAAATTACTATGGAGCAGTAGTAGTCCCAATGATCGCCTTCCCTCAAGTGGTGGAACCACCATCAGAACCCATACCACAAGAAGTCCCAATACATGAAGAACTGGAAGTTGAAACCGTAGAGGAAGAACAGATTCCTGGTCCCAGTGAGCTTGCCAGTCCTACAGTCAGTCCACCATCCTCACAAGTACCAGAAACACCAAATAGGTACACTTCCACCCACACCATTATGCTAAGTACACCCAGTACACCAGCAGTACGCAGGTCACAGCGTAGTACTCAGGGTCAGATACCAGCAAGATATAAAGACTAATGTGAAATTGCATATAAAATGTACATATGTTATAATGTTTATATGAAAAACCGTAACAGTTTATTGTACAGAAAAGGTGAGAGAAGAGTGGTGTAAGGTGGCAGCCCGGAGAGTTACAACTTGATCACATGTTGGTGGCCCGAGGGCCGTGAGGCCTACTGCACTTATGACCAGAGTAGAGACACCTTTAAGAAGTGTTTGTTGATTGAAATGTTTATTTAATTGCAACGTTAAGACCAAAAGCCCAGTACCTACAGAGACTATACTGTATGAACACTTATATATTTTTGAACATTTTGGACTCTTTTTGAGCTTTAAGGTTTTTGTATTTTTTCCTTTTGAGACTCTGTATTTATATATACACTTGTTGTTCATAACTTGTTTGTTTGTTTCACAGTCCCGGAGTACTGTTCTTCACTAAGGGGGAATGTGGCACCCCAGGGTTGCCACAGTAACAACACAAAGTGTTAACTCCCCACACACAACACCAAGACCTCCTGGCCAGAAGGGGGAGACCAAGCTGCTTCCCTAGATATTCTGGTGGAGGGAGGAAATGGTCAGGAGTAGTTTCAGTTTGGAAGTTCAGTGCAGAGCACTGAGGAGAAAGGATCTCTGAAGGTTGGAAGCTGGCTTTAGCTCACCTCAGGATCCACTGACCAATTCCAGGCCTAGCTGAGGGTCTGAGGAAAGGAGAAAGCGTACACAGAGGAACATTCCTGGGAGGCAGAGCATTGCTGAGCTCATCCCAGTGGAGCACACAAGAACGGATGCTGGATCCGAGACTGCAGGTTACATACTGCACAGTTACCACCAGAGAAGTGAAGATTCCAGATCTTTCACCTGTACCACAGACACAAGCAACAAGCGCAGAGTTCAGGAACATACTAGTAAGGACTCGAGTTGCCTGTCAGGTCGGTACCTAGGAGCAGAGCAGAGCAGAGCCAGCTGCCTAGTTCACACAGCGGCAGGGCCACAGACACACAGTGCAGGCAAGGAAGCCAAAACGGCCCGGCTGGGTGGGAGAAACCCTGAACCCCTCACAGACTCCGTGGACAGTACTCTGCTGAATACCATCATCAGTAAAGGACAAAGAAACTGCAAAACCGTGAGTCTGCCTGTTTATTGTGCTCATGTCCTGTACTCCCCCCATAGACTAACACACTGCCCCGGGGAAAAGGCTTTACCCGTGGGGAGCCGTCCCATCTCAAGCTGCCTTCCATCACCCCCGGAGGTTCTGCAGCAGCGGTGGTCATCTCTGATCACATTCCACGGGTGGCGTCACGAACATAACCCCCCTTTTTATTGTGGAACCAGGGAGCACAGACTGGGTCACGACACCGTGATCGCCTTTCCAGAAGCAACCCCTTGGCCCGGTTCTGGGTATCCCCTTAACCCCTGGTGACACACTAGTGCAGTCTCAACAAGGTATATATTTTACATGGTAAAAATGACCATGTGCGGGGCATATAGTATATGCACAAAACTTATGCCTATCAGTATCAATATCGACAACCCGGGAGTGGATATTGACACTGATAGGCATAAGTTTTGTGCATATACTATATGCCCCGCACATGGTCATTTTTACCATGTAAAATATATACCTTGTTGAGACTGCACTAGTGTAATAGCACATACATTTAGTTGGATGTACGCTTATACGTTGGAATGTAGAAATTACAACTCTATGTATTGGATATAGTGGCAAGCATGTACCCTGTATTCAGCAATGAGTACATATATACCTATATGCTCTCTCCACCATCACACCCTCAGGAGGAATGTGGTCTATAGAGAACAGTGCAAAGAAATTATGTAACCAGGTGCTTCTCGCATTATGATATGAGCCCTTTTTACGTATCTAAGGCTCTGAAATATATCTCTATGTATATAATAACACTTGGATATCAAGCATCTTGCGATATACCATAAACATGGGGGCGCTGATATATCCCTACCGAGATGCACATAGATCTAGCATAATCTCTGTCCTTTAAGATGGTTATTACCACCACGAAACTGGTGCCCTATTTAACACGTTTTTATATATAGGAATGAATGCCCTGGATATGGCCAGCACTATTATTATGCCCCCAATATGGCTAGCACTACCACTTACATATATTACAAGTCCCCCTCTGTAATGCCCTATATATATGTATGTCATACCACCAAGGATGACACATCATATGTATCCATCTAGTACAGATCACATGATCTGTTCTGTGATATAGGCATATAAAATGAAATGTATATATGAATACATCATGGCCGGTCACTATATATATATACATCGTCTATAGGAATTTCGCTTCTATAAGCAGCGCTCTGAATTGCTTATTGTACGTGAGTCCTACATTAATATCGCTATATTTCCAACACTGATGTGCCTGTGGAACGCAGATGCGTTCCACACTACAGATATTACTGGAGGAAGTTGTTTCCCTAAACCCCGCCCAGTACGGATCACATGATCTAGTCTGTGACATGGGAACGAGAAAATGCCGATACATCACTTCCGGCCACGCGCTACTTCCGGTTTTCGGACGGAGGAAACTTACCTCCGGGACTCCATTAATAAAAGGCCCGCAGACCGTGCAGGTCACCAGTCCAGACAGCAGGCACAGACCGAGACGGCAGGGTCATTTGTGAGCTCCCAGTGTGCTAGAGTGTATGTCACTCGGGACTCACAGTCCTTACTGGTAGAGCTCCAGGAACAAGGTATGCTCTTTAACCGTTCATAGGGGGACTATCTAAGTACACTGATCCCTTGTGTTGCAGACAGTGGCCCCTATAATCAGGAGCCAGACACCCTTATGTATAAAATAGTTCTTATGGCACTGTATATATTTATGTGCAGTCTCACAGAAGATATACATCTTTGTGATTCAACCTTATGGGAATGCTATACCATAGGAAACTTCCCCCTTACAGGCAAGGTGAACTGACCTCTAATATACTTAATAATATTCTGGGACCTCTGCCACAGTGTGTAGCTGCAATGGGCCATTATCATACCTATATGATGGGGGACTATTGCTGCTTTAACAGCGACTGCAGGATAACTGTCATATATAGATGCATAAGACTGGACAATGGTTACGATTATGCTTCTTGGGCTGATAGTGAAACCAGAAATACAAGTATCCGTTATGTTGGTTTTTTTGCAGTTAATACATGAAGTGACTCACCAATTTATATCCCTGTGGTAGGGTTTTGGTTTTGCCTACACACCGCTGATTGCCCTTACAGGTATACCCCTGAGTGCCAGTAAGTAACGCATATGCACGGTTTTCAATAAAGGTAGTAAATCAATGATGCTATTCCTTTACAGGACAAATTATCTGTCATATCCTATACATTCGCCTGAAAAGAGGTCACCTATATATTCAATTTCCTGAGTGATTTGAAGGTTGAAAAACCCACTCTGGTCCCGTCAAGAGGTAATATAAAAAACCATAAAATGTGTGTCTCTATAGTATACCCCAAACGGAGGACATGTATAATCATGTATACGCATCTTATTATCCCTACAGGAGGGACGAATATACAACCTATTATAATCATAGGACCATACGTCTCCTGGAGAATTATAGTGGATAAAAAACTGCCTCTTTATTGACTAAAAAGTGTATACACCACTACATCTATATACAGGTAGAAATCCAGACTTTATGTGTATGATAAATTTTGCCTGAGCATATGAATAATATGGAATTACCCGCCCACTTTTCCTATACATTTCTACAGGGACCAACTACTAAATAAGCTTCATCCTTATCCTGGACGTTTGAACAGTCCGCTCATGTAACCACATATTAAGAGGGAACACTTATTAGCACTCTAAAAAAGAGGACTGGTCCCCTGTAAGTGTACCTATATAGCTATATGTGCCTAGAACAATGCAGTCGTTTATCTATATACTTACAACATTTTTTCGTTCATCTTTCTAGGTGTCCTTTCTTGAGAAGTGACTCACAAAAAATCCTCTGATGATCCCCTTTTACTGCGTTAGGGGGGGTGAAACGCGTCAGGAGAGCAGGGGGATCCATTAGTTAAGTGGAACTCCAGGCTCCTACCTAAACTATCCAGCAACCTTTGATTAGGGAAATTATGCCTAATATGAGAACCCTGGACAGCTAACGCATTGCCACTGTTTGTTTGTCTATGGTTCATTTGTTTGCACTTTTATCACTTTTCTGGTGGTGGTTATCCCTGCTGGAGGCTGACAAGGACAGTGAGAGCTATATACCTTTTAGTAGAGTATAATCAACATATACATCTACAAACAAGGAGGTAGATACAGTGTACATTAAACAACTACTAGCCGGACAGTGACGTACTAACATCTGTCCCCCTCTCTATAAACCACTGTCTATAGCTGCGCTCAGGCGTGGGTTTAACCATGGTTTACACTTGCACTTGTATATATATGTCTATGTGATGTACGAAATTGAAAGATAAGAACACCACACATGTTCTTTTTTTAATATTTATTAATAAAATATATTTTTATGAGAGTAGTCCTAGTGGTGGTATTTTGATATAATAACTACCTCAATATTTACCTTTGTGGTTTTTGTGAGAATCTATATGGCGGGCTTCCTATCAGGACCCCTTAATACGACGAAATGGCTGGACGATGCGGATGAGGTTTTCTCGGAAAGGACACCAGTAGGACTAGACAGTACTAAAAACACCTTAAGAAATACCTTTTCGGACCTCCTGTTAGCGTATAAACTAAACATAAAATCGTGGTGGGAGGTACAGTCTCTTGAACAATACGTTAAACAGAGAATTGTACCTAGAGGGCTTAGGATTAATTTGATCCCCGCTGAACGGTCTAGGACAGATAGTTTAATTAAGAAGTGGGAAGAGGAACTGACCAACTCGTCTATAAGACTAATGACCATTCTGGTGGAGGAGGAGAAAATTACGCTAGAGAAATCTTCAAAAGATCTCCAGGCACTTAGGGAAGAAGCCCTTAAATTTAAAGGAGACCCTGAGTTTGACAATAAAGAAATAGCCCTTCAACTGGCAGTTGACAAATATCAACAGAATCTTAAGACAAGAAAACATAAACACTTTTTGAGAGATCTGGGAGATTTCTCAGGCAGCAATAAAAGCTCAGTGGCACCCATAGGTGGTTTGCCAGCTGACCTTTCCTCATCAGACCTGTCCGACACGGAATTCCAAGGCCAGCAGAATAGAAGTAGGAGTAGAGGTAGGAAAAACTTTAGGAATAGGAATAATTGGAATAGATCCAACTATAAACCCAGATCATGGAATCAAGAGCAGCCTCGATCTACCTTACCCTCATTCTTTGGATTGCCGGCACAGGGGACTGGTCAGCAGACTGCACCAATCTTTCAAACGGGCCCCACTCCCTCTCTATTACCTCCGACACCGTCACTACCTCCTCCAGTACCATCATCCTCTTTTTTAGGGGACAGAGACCCATACAATTTAAGGAATCAGATACAACGAAATCAAAAGAGAAGATAGCCCCATCGGAACCTGCGGGACACCAGGTAATTAACCTGTCACACCATATACTTACGGATATTGAAAAACGTGTATTAAGCTATGGTCTATCCTTTGTACCAACAACTAGGTTTGATCCTTTTAATTGGGTGAAAGATGTGGAGCTATTTCTAAGGAAACTTAGGTGGAAGAAGTTTTTCAAACATAACGATAAGGCAGAATGTGCAAGATTGGGGATACCTGTGGAAATGTTAGAGGACGTTAGATTGCTGGCAGACCTATCCACAGAAGATAGGAACCATACAGGAAAAGGCCCGTTTACTAATCTAAAACCTAAAAGCACTAGGATGCCCCCGGTGACAGATTGTAGCAGCCTTGATATTTTTTCAAAACTTGTTACCCAAGATCTGTGTGCCATTCAACCTAAAATAAGATCTACCAAACCAAACCTCACACTAGGGGAATGGGAAGCACTTATTGGACTGGAAAAAAACAATAATCTCACTATTAAACCATCAGATAAAGGTGGGAATATAGTAATAATGGACACAGACACCTATCCCATCATGTGTCAAAGGATATTGTCGGATACGACCACCTATGAGACATTGCCCGCAGATCCCACAAATGAATACCTAGATGTGTTGAGAAACATCTTGGAGAGAGCTCTAGATTTGAGGCTGATCTCGGAGAAAGAATCAGACTTTCTTCTACTAAAATTCCCAGTAATTGCCACCTTCTATGCCACCCCAAAAATTCATAAGGGCCTGTCACCCCTAAAAGGTCGTTCCATAGTCTCTGGGAGAGACGCACTGGGCCAAAATGCGAGCATCTACTTAGACCAAATCCTCCGCCCATTTGTGGTGAGTCTACCATCATACATCAGAGATACCAATGATCTAATAGCAAAACTAGATGGAATCATCTTGGAACCTGAGACCATATTGATATCTATAGACGTAGAACAACTGTACAGCAGCATCCCTCATGATAGAGGCCTGGAAGCAGTCCGGCATTACCTATCTACAAGGGGTAATCACCTCAATCTGCATAACAAGTTTGTGATTGAAATGCTACAATTTGTACTAACGCACAACTACTTCCTCTTCGGGGGCAAGTTTTATCATCAGATAAGGGGTACAGCCATGGGGAGCCCCTGTGCCCCCACGTATGCCAACATTTTTCTTGGATGGTGGGAGGATATGTATGTCTTCAAAAAAGAGGATGTTACCTATGGTCCCCACATTAACTTATGGGGTCGTTATATAGACGACATCCTGATACTGTGGACAGGGGGGGTCCCCCTCTTCCTACAATTTATGGGATACCTTAACACCAATGATCTAGGACTTAAGTTCACATATGAGATAGGGGGGGACAGTTTAGCATTTTTGGATGTTAAAATAATCAAGAACAGAGATGGAACTCTGAGTACATCCATATATAGAAAACCAACAGCTACCAATAGTCTCCTCAGATGGGAAAGCCACCACCCAATACCACTCAAGAAAGGCATTCCTAAAGGGCAATTTCTACGCCTGAGACGCAACTGCTCATCACTTAGAGAATTTGAGATACAGGCTCTTAATATGAAAGAGCGCTTCCATAACAGGGGCTATCCAGCTGTCACCATCGAACAGGCATACCACCACGCCAGGGACAAAAATAGTAGAGATTTGCTTAAACACAAACTAAGAGAGGACAAAAGAGACATCACGAGACTGATAGCCACATACGATGATCAAAATGGGAGAGTGATGGAAATACTAAGACGGCACTGGCCCATACTTAAGGCCGACCCTGACATATGCGAACTAATCTCTGAATATCCAAGCGTCACCTTCAGGAGGGGAAAGTCCATTAGGGATCATTTAACCCATAGTCACTTCACAGTGCCAAAAGGCACAGGTACCTGGCTGGAAAGAAGACCTGTAGGTACGTTTAGATGTGGGAAGTGTACCTACTGCCCCTATATTAATCAGTCAAAAACTTTCCTGAACCACAAAACTAACAGAACATTCAGACTTAGAGATTTTGCAAACTGCAAAACTGAAGGATTGGTCTACCTCTGCACCTGTACTTGCCCTATGTGATATGTGGGGAAGACCAAAAGACAATTACGAACCAGGATTGGAGAACACGTAGGAGACATCCGGCACAAAAGGGACACAGCGATAGCCAGACATGTTAACAATACCCATGGAGGGGACCTAAAAAGTATTTCTTTCCAGGCAATAGAGGTTATCCCTAAACCTTCCAGGAAAGGAGACTGGGATAGGAAAATACTGCAGCGGGAGGCGAGATGGACCTTCCTCCTGGATTCCGTCTCCCCTGACGGTCTCAATGAGATCATAAGCTTTCATAGCTTTATCTAGCCACTAGTCCAGCCCCTTCGTCCCGGGCCCAAACTACACCAACCAACAACCCCCCCCCCCCTCCCTATCCACTCCCGGGTTGTCGATATTGATACTGATAGGCATAAGTTTTGTGCATATACTATATGCCCCGCACATGGTCATTTTTACCATGTAAAATATATACCTTGTTGAGACTGCACTAGTGTAATAGCACATACATTTAGTTGGATGTACGCTTATACGTTGGAATGTAGAAATTACAACTCTATGTATTGGATATAGTGGCAAGCATGTACCCTGTATTCAGCAATGAGTACATATATACCTATATGCTCTCTCCACCATCACACCCTCAGGAGGAATGTGGTCTATAGAGAACAGTGCAAAGAAATTATGTAACCAGGTGCTTCTCGCATTATGATATGAGCCCTTTTTACGTATCTAAGGCTCTGAAATATATCTCTATGTATATAATAACACTTGGATATCAAGCATCTTGCGATATACCATAAACATGGGGGCGCTGATATATCCCTACCGAGATGCACATAGATCTAGCATAATCTCTGTCCTTTAAGATGGTTATTACCACCACGAAACTGGTGCCCTATTTAACACGTTTTTATATATAGGAATGAATGCCCTGGATATGGCCAGCACTATTATTATGCCCCCAATATGGCTAGCACTACCACTTACATATATTACAAGTCCCCCTCTGTAATGCCCTATATATATGTATGTCATACCACCAAGGATGACACATCATATGTATCCATCTAGTACAGATCACATGATCTGTTCTGTGATATAGGCATATAAAATGAAATGTATATATGAATACATCATGGCCGGTCACTATATATATATACATCGTCTATAGGAATTTCGCTTCTATAAGCAGCGCTCTGAATTGCTTATTGTACGTGAGTCCTACATTAATATCGCTATATTTCCAACACTGATGTGCCTGTGGAACGCAGATGCGTTCCACACTACAGATATTACTGGAGGAAGTTGTTTCCCTAAACCCCGCCCAGTACGGATCACATGATCTAGTCTGTGACATGGGAACGAGAAAATGCCGATACATCACTTCCGGCCACGCGCTACTTCCGGTTTTCGGACGGAGGAAACTTACCTCCGGGACTCCATTAATAAAAGGCCCGCAGACCGTGCAGGTCACCAGTCCAGACAGCAGGCACAGACCGAGACGGCACGGGTCATTTGTGAGCTCCCAGTGTGCTAGAGTGTATGTCACTCGGGACTCACAGTCCTTACTGGTAGAGCTCCAGGAACAAGGTATGCTCTTTAACCGTTCATAGGGGGACTATCTAAGTACACTGATCCCTTGTGTTGCAGACAGTGGCCCCTATAATCAGGAGCCAGACACCCTTATGTATAAAATAGTTCTTATGGCACTGTATATATTTATGTGCAGTCTCACAGAAGATATACATCTTTGTGATTCAACCTTATGGGAATGCTATACCATAGGAAACTTCCCCCTTACAGGCAAGGTGAACTGACCTCTAATATACTTAATAATATTCTGGGGCCTCTGCCACAGTGTGTAGCTGCAATGGGCCATTATCATACCTATATGATGGGGGACTATTGCTGCTTTAACAGCGACTGCAGGATAACTGTCATATATAGATGCATAAGACTGGACAATGGTTACGATTATGCTTCTTGGGCTGATAGTGAAACCAGAAATACAAGTATCCGTTATGTTGTTTTTTTTGCAGTTAATACATGAAGTGACTCACCAATTTATATCCCTGTGGTAGGGTTTTGGTTTTGCCTACACACCGCTGATTGCCCTTACAGGTATACCCCTGAGTGCCAGTAAGTAACGCATATGCACGGTTTTCAATAAAGGTAGTAAATCAATGATGCTATTCCTTTACAGGACAAATTATCTGTCATATCCTATACATTCGCCTGAAAAGAGGTCACCTATATATTCAATTTCCTGAGTGATTTGAAGGTTGAAAAACCCACTCTGGTCCCGTCAAGAGGTAATATAAAAAACCATAAAATGTGTGTCTCTCTATAGTATACCCCAAACGGAGGACATGTATAATCATGTATACGCATCTTATTATCCCTACAGGAGGGACGAATATACAACCTATTATAATCATAGGACCATACGTCTCCTGGAGAATTATAGTGGATAAAAAACTGCCTCTTTATTGACTAAAAAGTGTATACACCACTACATCTATATACAGGTAGAAATCCAGACTTTATGTGTATGATAAATTTTGCCTGAGCATATGAATAATATGGAATTACCCACCCACTTTTCCTATACATTTCTACAGGGACCAACTACTAAATAAGCTTCATCCTTATCCTGGACGTTTGAACAGTCCGCTCATGTAACCACATATTAAGAGGGAACACTTATTAGCACTCTAAAAAAGAGGACTGGTCCCCTGTAAGTGTACCTATATAGCTATATGTGCCTAGAACAATGCAGTCGTTTATCTATATACTTACAACATTTTTTCGTTCATCTTTCTAGGTGTCCTTTCTTGAGAAGTGACTCACAAAAAATCCTCTGATGATCCCCTTTTACTGCGTTGGGGGGGTGAAACGCGTCAGGAGAGCAGGGGGATCCATTAGTTAAGTGGAACTCCAGGCTCCTACCTAAACTATCCAGCAACCTTTGATTAGGGAAATTATGCCTAATATGAGAACCCTGGACAGCTAACGCATTGCCACTGTTTGTTTGTCTATGGTTCATTTGTTTGCACTTTTATCACTTTTCTGGTGGTGGTTATCCCTGCTGGAGGCTGACAAGGACAGTGAGAGCTATATACCTTTTAGTAGAGTATAATCAACATATACATCTACAAACAAGGAGGTAGATACAGTGTACATTAAACAACTACTAGCCGGACAGTGACGTACTAACATCTGTCCCCCTCTCTATAAACCACTGTCTATAGCTGCGCTCAGGCGTGGGTTTAACCATGGTTTACACTTGCACTTGTATATATATGTCTATGTGATGTACGAAATTGAAAGATAAGAACACCACACATGTTCTTTTTTTAATATTTATTAATAAAATATATTTTTATGAGAGTAGCCCTAGTGGTGGTATTTTTATTTCGAATACAGAACGAGATAGAGAAAAAAAGTGAATTACAAAGTTATAGGGCATCATCAATTCAATACGAATCGACACCTTGCATACAGAAATGCTATGATTAGAACGTGTAAAACTCACAAGGCTGCGGACGTGAAGCGATACCTCATGGAGACCTTCCTACAAGTCCTTGGGTATGGTGGCTGCATGGAGTGGCCTCCACGCTCACCTGACTTGACCCCATTGGATTTCTTTCTGTGAGGTCACATCAAACAGCAGGTGTATGTGTGACGCCCTGGCCTATCAGGTCGTCACAGGGTATTGTGAAATCTGCCCTCCTGTGCAATATCCACCTCCTCCTTGGTTACCTGTCCCTAACCATTGTTGTTGCCAAAAACCAGCTAATCAAAATCCTAGGAACACTCTGCACCACACCCACCAGACACACCAGTGGACGGCCTGAGTGGAATAGGGTCGCCTACTTGGGGGGTTTGTAAGGGGAGGTCAGGAGTCAGTCAATAGGAGTGTAGAGTTGGAGGTGAAAGTGAGAGGAGGTCAGGAGCTGGGCTCCTTGGAACTACTAGGTAGCAGACGCTGTTCTGGGCCTGGTAGGAGCTGGAACCCCGGTCACAGGGGATCGTGACAGGGTGCACGGCATTGTCGTGGAGGACAGCCGGCGGCCTTGTACCATCACCGGGCAGGGGCCAGGGCACGACGGGGTACGTGGACTCTAGGTCAGGGAGTAGCTTCAGGCAACCTGACAATTTACCTGACGAGAACGGAGCCTTCAAGATCCGCTCTCCACCCGCTCCAAAATCGGGGTACTAGCGCAACAAGGGGGATAGGATTTTCCACAAATACGGCCCAGAAAATCCCAAGCGTGAACCCTGAGAGCAAGCTCCCTCAGTTAGCCATATTGGGGAGCGGGACCCTACTAGTTTCAAGCTACAGGGACCAACCAGAAGGAAACAAGGTGCCAAGGGAAAGGTCACAGATCAACAGGCAACACCAACAGAAATGGGACCCAAACGTGCTCCCTCTCAGCGGCAGCGGTGTCCAGAACTTTGGTTTACTAAAGTTGTCGGTGTCAGTGTTATTGGACTGAGTACGCAAGTGACCCTTACCTCCCCAACGACACCTCCCTGTCACAATCACCGAGTCCCGGGGCATCTCCCCTTACCCGTGGAGGGGTTAAACACCTGGCTGCCCACTCCATCGCCACCGGGTACTCCCAGCCGCAGCGGTGATACTCTACCTTACCACACACCACGGTCGGGTCAGAAACTCTTAATTTACCACCCCCTGTAAATACCCCCTTCATCCGAGTGGCTGTGAGGCCCCCTGGGTCTGGATGCCCCTCGAGCCACCGCGGATCCGGATCCGAGCAGCTCGACTGCTGACACAGGGGCGGCACATATGATGCGACCCCTCCACCAACATTGCAGGACCTACAACGACGTATCACAGATGCTTGTGCAAACGTGTCACCTACCATATTGCACAACGTGCAGCAAGATACAGATACAGATACAGTATGCTGTCCAGAGTCCAGATGTGCATTGCAGCTGACGGTGGCCACTTTAGGTATCAAAGTTAAATAAGCACCATGTGCGTGACCAGCATTCAATGTTTTGGGGGGATTATGGGTTTCATATCATAGCATTTCTGTATCCAAGGTGTCAATTCGTATTGAATTGATGATGCCCTGCAACTTTGTAATTCACTTTTTTTTTCTATCTCATTCCGTTTTCGAGATAAAAATGCTAACGCCGTTGTTTTCCACCAGGTGGCGCTATAGGTGGTTCATTGCATAGGGCATGGCTACTTTACTATACCTAGACACCACTTCTATTCTTATAGCTGCCACTGTTCTCAAGTTAATGGCGGTGGACAGGATATGGGTGGACACACTGTATATGTGTTGCTCTTGTTGTAACCATATATGATTATCGCTCTAAAATGTCCACAATCTGGAGCATATTATTGGGAGTCGTTTGTCCCACCCAGCGTTGGAGGGGTAAGGTAAGACCCTCCAGAAATTATCAGCTACAATGCGGTCCACCATAGGTGACAGTACCTAGGGCTGCAACCATTTCTGTATCCAGTGAACCTTGGGACCTGGCTGGTTTAGAAGAGTCATACTCCGACTCATGTACCCGTTGGGCCCGAACTAACACATTTACAGCCAGTCGTGCCAGGGTCTCACCCTTGACAACTGCGTAGACATTTGGTTGTTGTCCGGCAGGTCACGATAGGCCTTCTGAGGTCCTGCTGCCAGAAATGGAGCACCTATTTCTGAACATTGGTTCCGGGGTAGTCCGTCTCTCTCGGCCACTCTTTCGAAAATATCCAGGTAAGACTCAACGTCTTCGGTGGCCTCCATTTTCGGCATCACTTTCCTGGTATTGCGAATTACCGGTAGAGCTCCCGCTGCCTGTGACAAGATCATGTGCTGTATCAACAGCTGGTTAGTCTCCTGCTGCTCTTTCATATCCTCCTCCTGCTGCCGAGTAGTCTTGTAGCACCCCTGAGCCACTCAGGGCACTACAGGGAACTGCATCCTCTTGACGATGCAGGACCTACCCCCTGAGACCTGGAGTAACAGTGCCGATACCACCAAAGCACACCCAAAATCCTAGTTCTCCACTCCACACCGGGCATAGAGGGTTAACCATGTAGGGGATGGTCGCTATGAAAAGGAACGAGTCCCGGGGTTAGCCAGCCTGGTGGGAGGGGTCAGCAGTCAGTCAAGTGTCGAGAAAATAATATAATAACCTACATTGAACATCCATAATTGATAACCTCTTAATCCTATTTTAATTAATGCAAGAAAGAACAATTTCTTTACAGAATTATTAGAAAGTTTATTTATGTATAATTTATAAAAATTCATAAAGGGACACAAAAAGTGCAACACAAAGTGCGATGTGCATATAAAAACACGTCAGGGAAGTGTGTCAGATAAGAACAAGCTGAGATGAACAGATAATGCAGCTCATAATATCCACATAGACACAGCACATATATGTATAGGGTTATTGTCATAAAGATCTCTCATAGCGGGGGCGTGGCCTGCACGCTGATGGCGACGGCTGCTTGAAGGAGAGCTCTGTGCTGACAGCAGGATAAACCGGCTCTTATCAGCTCACAGATAACAGGATTACCAGCTACAGGAGGTGTGAGTAACCCCAGCCCCCAGCTATGCCTAAGGGGAGACCTAAAAAAACTGGGACTCCAGCCAAACTGACAGACTTCTTCCCCCTGGATAGGGATCTCTCCTTACCAAGCAAGATGGCTTCCCACTCAGCTTCTTCCCACTCCTCACAGGGAGAAACAGGCTGTTTAAGAGGCTGCACAGCCATTCCTCTGACAGAGGAAACAATGCAAGCTCTACTGAAAACGCTGAGGGCTTCCTTGCAGGCTGATCTCAGAGAAATAGTAAGAGAGTTGAAGGAAGAGATCAGGTCTCTAGGGGTTCGCACAGAGCATGTAGAAACTAAGATGGCTGAATTTGCAACATCACATAACAATCTGATAGATGCTAACACAGCTTTGGAAAAGGAGGTGGAGGCACTAAAACTTAAAATCAGTGATATAGAGGACAGATCCCGAAGAAATAACCTAAAAATCAGAGGGATTCCCTCATCAGTAGCAGATAAAGACCTCCAGGAATACTTCCACAAGTTTCTGCAGCTTATACTCCCTGGATGGGACACCAGAGACCTGATAGTGGACAGGATTCATAGAGTCCCTAAAGCCAAAGGCATAGATCCAGCTCTGCCTAAAGATGTCCTGGCTAGACTTCATTTCTATAAAACAAAAGAAGCTGTGCTTCACACACTGAGGGGAAATCCAGCCCTGCCAGACACTTTCATGGGACTAAAAATCTTCCCAGATCTTTCTGCTGCAACTCTTAATAAAAGAAGAGAATTTGCCCACCTTTCTAAACTCCTTAGAGATCAAGACATCAAGTACAAGTGGGGTTTTCCGGTGAAGATGATAATTTTCAAAGATGGAGGCACTCACATATGTCATACTCCTTCTCAGCTGGGCAAATTGCTGGATGACTGGGGAATAGCCCACCCACCAAACCCTGGTGGGCAGGAGAATCATAGAGGCCCTCCAGACAGGATTAACCCTGAATGGTCAGTAGCTTAGCTGGGACTCCTTCCTGCTTATGGCACCTGCTGTCCCTGCTCCTGTGACACGGGATGTCACGTAGCCCCCTTGATGTTCTCGCCTATGGCGAGCGGTTATACACCGGGCACCCTACTCGGGGCAAACCGGTGTTGTTGGAATTTTTTTGTTTTTGTTCCTCTTCTCACAAATGTTCCTTAATTTTTTCTGGAAATTTCTCTCAATTCCTTGCTGGTCTAGCCCCTCTCATCCCTGATGGCGTTCCTAGGAATTCAACCCCCCCTGCGGCTCCAATATGAGAATTAAGATATTGTCTATTAATGTGAACGGACTCAACTCCCCAGCAAAAAGGTCAATGATGTGGAGAGAGGTGAAGGCATCTAACTGTGATATAGCGTGCATTCAGGAGACCCATCTTCTTTCCACAGATAATAAACGGCTACTTCATCCAAGCTTCCAACACACCTTTTTTGCTAATGACTCAAAAAAAAGAGGAGGAGTGGCCATTTTAATAAAGCACTCAGTGGCCTTTAAATTGATAAATGTCAGTTATGGAGCGGATGGAAGATATATTATTTTGTCTTGTTATATCAACAGCGTCCCTTATACCTTGGCAACGGTCTACTCCCCAAATTCATCACAATTGACCTTTGCTAGGAAATTTTTCCAAGCATTCAAAGATACTGCCACAGGGGCGGAAATCATCTGTGGAGACTTTAATATACCTGTAATACGCTCCATGGATTGCTCCAACACCAGCATCCCACATGCTAAGGAACTTAAGCATCTCATCAATGAATTCCATTTTCATGACATCTGGAGATATTTGCACGCATCAGAAAGAGACTATACGTTCTTCTCTTCCAGGCATCGCTCATACAGTAGAATTGATTTTTTTTTGGTCGACAGCAAATCTATAAGTAATTGTGTGGCAGCTGATATTGGTTTAATTACTTGGACAGATCATGCGCCGATCTCTTTGTCTGTTCAGGGTAGCTTTAATGTTCAAAATTCCCCTAGGTGGAGACTGAATACCAGCTTGCTTGGTAGGCAGAAGGTACATGATGAAGTAGAGTCAGTGTTAACAGAATATTTTAAACTTAATAATAATGGGGAAATTTCTGACGAGACCCTGTGGGCTGCTCATAAAGCCGTAGTCAGAGGGCAGCTCATAAAAATAGCCTCCATCCAAAAACGGAAAAAAGACGCAGATATTAAATATATATTAACCCGTATTCATCACCTTGAATCCCTGAATAAAGCCAAAGCATCCCCTAACTTGACTAAAGAAATTGTAACCCATAGATTCCAACTAAGATCCCTACTCCTGCAAAAATACGAACATAATCTTAAAAAAAATAGATCGACATTTTATGCTATGGGGGATAGAGCGGGGTCCTTATTGGCAAGAAGGACGAAAAAACGTGAGATCCAATCTAAAATAGAATTCCTGAGGGACCCGAACGGAACAATCACTAGACATCCCATTGAAATAGCAGAAGCATTTGCGAAATACTATGAGGCCCTGTATAATCTAAAATATGATTCCAATACGTCACAGCCGACTCAAGTGGATATACAGGGTTTCCTAGACACCCTGGATCTTCCCCGGGTCTCAGATGAGCAATTAGAGTAACTTAATCTTCCCTTTACTACACATGAAATCCTAGGTGCCATCAAAATGACTAAGTCTAACTCTGCCCCGGGCCCCGATGGGCTGCCATACGAATATTACAAACAATTTACATCCACTCTGTCCCCCTTTATGTCAAAAACCTTCAATTTTTGGCAAAATAAAGGGTCAATTTCCCCAGACAACTTAGAAGCGATAATTATCACGCTACCAAAGCCAGGGAAACCTGCAGACACCCCGGGTAATTTTAGGCCCATTTCACTCCTAAATTGTGATGTTAAAATTTATGCCAAACTAGTGGCAGATAGACTTCATAAAGTGATCCCGACCTTAGTGGCTCCAGACCAAGTTGGGTTTGTGACAGGGAGGCAATCTAAGGATGGCACCAGACGGATGCTTGACTTGATTGGACTGGTGGAGATATCGGGTGAACCCAGTGCATTCCTGTCTCTTGATGCTGAAAAAGCCTTTGACAGGGTGCACTGGGGATACCTGGAGAGAGTTCTAACAAAATGTGGGTTCTTGGGGAACATCAAGTCATCCATTCTAGCCCTCTACTCTTACCCAAATGCGTCAGTGTTGGCATCGGGGTTTCTGTCATCTAAATTTCAAATAAGTAATGGCACCCGCCAGGGGTGTCCATTGTCTCCCGCTATTTTTGCTTTAGTGGTAGAACCTCTGGCGGAAGCTATACGAAAAAACATAGCCATTTCTGGTATAAGAGTTGGGGAATTTGAACATAAACTTGGTTTATACGCAGACGATGTGATAATTTCCTGTTCTAACCTTGCAGTGTCGATTCCAGCAGTGGTGAACACATTATCAAACTTTTCTAAAGTGTCGTATTATAAGCTTAATGCGGCAAAGTCTTTGATACTGCCGTTTAATGTACCGGCGGAGGCCAGGAGTGCGCTGGAGGGGGCCTTTCAATTCAAATGGTGCGACAGGGGGATACCTTATTTGGGTATTAAGCTGACACCATCGCAGATGTTAATTAAAGAAAATTTGGAACCTCTGATCCAAAATTTAGAAAAGGAATTGGGAAGGTATGAAAAAATATCATTGTCCTGGATGGCCAGGATACAGTCCTTTAAAATGGTTTTCTTACCCAAAATATTGTATGTGCTCAGATGCCTTCCCATCAAAATTTCTCACAAAACCCTGATGAAACTTCAATCGTTGACTAACAAATTTGTCTGGGGTAATAAAAGGGCTAGGGTCGCAGGTAAAGTGTTATACCCCCCATATGACTTAGGGGGATTGGGCACCCCAAACATAACGGCATATTATAAAGCCTTACTAATTGAATCACTAAAGGAATGGTGGCATCCAGGTAATTCCCATAGATGGGCTCAGATTGAAAATTTCCTGTCCCGCCAGGGCTCGGTCAGAAGAATGATGGAAGCAGAATATTTGAGCCGTTCACGGTTCTCCCCGTGTGTTCCCACCATGTCAGCCTCCCTGGAGGTCTGGCGAAATGACTTGATTCATAAGATTCAGATTCCTCTTTCAGAGATTTCCCTGAAGTCGTTGGAATCTCAAATCCCCTTTTTTAATCTGGCCAGGTGGGAGGGATCGGGCATTACAGTGCTGGCGGACCTATACTCTGATTTGGGTGTTAACCCCTTTAATGAAATAGTACGGGAACACCCCTCTTTAAAGGGCTGTTTCTATCAACACATCCAAATTAGTCATTTTCTGGCCTCTAAATTTCCTCCAAAGTCAAAGCCTCTGTTACCTACAACATAAGCTTTGGTATTTAAAAAGATAATTAAATCCAAAGGTATCTCCTCGACATACAAATGGCTCAATAACCCCCCCGAAGAGAAAAAATCTCCTTATATGAATAAATGGGACGTGGAGTTGAGTGTCTCTACCTCACCTTCAAACTGGCACTCGGCATCAGCAAATATCCAAAAATATTCCAAGTGTATAAATCATCTGGAGCAACTGAAAAAAGTACACCTGCGATGGTATCGGTCCCCAGCCAACTTAGCACAGTTCCTCCCAAATTATTCGCCACATTGTTGGAAGGGCTGCCTCCAAAGGGGTACTCTTGGTCACTGCTGGTGGGCTTGTCCCAAGGTTTTCTCGTTCTGGTTGGAGGTGTTTGGCCTGATGGGTGAGCTGACAGGCAATCGTATTAATCCGAATCCGGCTCTGGCAGTGTTAAACGTGGGTATAGAGGAGTTCTCTTGGGAATCCAGGGGTTTATTAGTTCACATTCTAGTAGCTGCCAGATATTGCATAAGTCTGCACTGGAAATCCCCAAAGACGCCTACATTAGTTGAACTATATAACCGAATTAATCTCCAATGCCAATACGAGTTCTGTCTGGCTCACTCCATCCGCGCCAAAAACAAAATACTTCAGATTTGGGACACGTGGTTAAACTCTGTATATGCATCCCCTGTCAGGCATCTGTTTCCAGGGCAAACTGTTGATAATTAAAAACGGGTCAAATAGGCTCAAAGTGTGTGTTACGCAGGGAGTTCACCCATACCACATGTCAATAGTCAAGGTGTTTAAATCTCTGTTGTTGTTACTGCTCGGGCTACCCCAAAACGCCATCCAATTCCCTCCCTCCCCCCTCCCCCTCCCTGGTTGCTTCCTTGCAACCATCCATGGTTCTCCCCCTCTCCCCCACCTCTCTCTCCCCTCCCTTTTCTTATCTTCCTTTCTTACTCTCTGGTTCTGGTTGTTTGGATCCCTCATTTTGAGGATTAAAGAGTAAATTGGTAGGTTGACTCTATACCAAAAAAAGTTGCAACTTGCATCAGACATGATTGGTGGTGGTGTGACAGGAAATGTGAATCATAATCAAAGGTGATACTACCACATGTTACAGCGTTGTTTTCTTTGTGTATTATTGCCAATGATACCTGAATTTCTCCTTTTTTGTAATGTAACTTCCTACAATAAAAATTGATTGGATTAAAAAAAAAAAAGATCTCTCATAGCAAAAATTAATGTGTGGCGCCCTGGACTAGCCAGGTCGTCACACGTACTACAACAACACACCGCACACCCCGAGATAGGCACATCAGTCACACACAAATCCTTGTTGCCTCCCTCCAGGGGCTGATGTCCACACCAGGTGGGGTGGAGCCAGGTGGTTGGCCCCACCCACCGAGGAGTTCACAGTCCTGGAGGCGGGAAAGGAAGTGAGTGCAGTTAGGGAGAGTGAAGTGGAAGGAGCGAGGTGGCAGTTGAGGAGCAATCTGACCGTGTCCGGGTACGTGGCCCGGGCACCAAGAGCAAGGTTGGCAGACGGTGGTGGCCGTCTGCAGGAGAGGCCGATCGACGCGGGACCATAGGACCGGGGACGGGCGGTGGCCCACCGGTACCGAACCGGGGAGCGATGAGAAGCCAGCACAAACCAGTATGGCCTACGGAACCCGACCGGGCTTGGAGTCGCCGTTAAACCGGTCAAATCCGTTAGCGACTGGAACCTCCGGGGTTTCCTAGCAGCAAAGACCTGATAGAAGGCAACCGTCCAAACCGAGAAGGGGAAATACAGCTACCGCCACAGCTAGAATTCCCAGGGCCAGAGCCTGCGGGCAAAAGGGGCTCCTCCGGCCCATATCCAAGCTGGGGAGCGGGTTACCGGTGGGAAGCCATCGGGACCGAAGATACACAACAGGTGCAGGGAAAGGCAGCCACCACCAACCGTCCGGGAGTAACCACAGCAGCTGGCTGCGGGACCCGTCCATCCAGCCGTTTGTTTTACCGGAGACTCTGTATCCATTCTTGGCTGAGTGAGTACCACCGTGCCATCTGGCACCGCGCTGCCGCCGCGACCCTGCACCTCACCAACCCTGCCTCCCCCGTCACACCTCACCAGGCCCCGGGACCACCAAATCCCCCTACCCATGGAGGGGAAAGAAACATCTTGGCTGCTCCCCGTCATCGCTCCCGGGATCCCCATCCAGAGCAGCGGTGGTGCCCCAACCTCACCACAAACCGTGGGAGGCGTCACGGACCAACTCCCCAAAAACCCCAAAACCACCCCTTTCACTCACGGGCGAGGAGCGCCGCTCGAGTCTCCGGATCCGGCCCACCGCTCGAGCCACCGAGCCGCCAGGGGCAAGCAGCAGCAGCGCCGGACCCGAGCGTTAGCAACAGCGCAGCGGCGGCGGCCTCCTCCCCGCCCGCGACAAATGCATATTAAATAGAGGTAAAAACCCAAAGATCAAAATAACATGCTATCAAATTCCAATAATGATCATATACATATATAGGAAGTATAAGATATATCAAAGATCTCAAATATATACTTTTTCCATGGTTTAAATGCTGACAAAGTCATTCAGGGATCATATTAACATTGTTAGGTCAATAGTAGCCAGATAGACACAATACAAAGATTCAAACTCTCAGCAGTGAGTACGGAGTTAATCAGAGGTACAAATAAAGGTACAATGACCCACCAGGATCACTCCTCCACCTTAGAGGTGCAGGGTGGTGTGTCAGTGTGTAGACCGCGGGCCCCGGGACTACACCTCCCGTACCTGTGGAGGGGATCCCACCTTGCTGCCCCGGTCCATCATCCCCGGGCGCCCCATCACCAGGCAGAAGCGGTACCACCATCCCTCACCGCAACCCACGGGTGGCGTCACAGACACAACACCTCCCTTGTAAATATCCCCCCTTTCCGACGGTTGTGAGGACAGGCGGCCGTGCGAGCCCGGGTCCGGTCATCACTTGAGCCGTAGCAGCGAACCCAGATCCGAGCAGGCCCCTGTGAAGAAGCGGCAGTGGCCCCCGCCCGCAACAACTCGAACCTGGCGTCACTAACAGGATTCCTACCCCATCTGTAGATGACGTGCGCCTTGCTTTAAATTCTGTGAACTGTAAGAAAATTTTGAACTGCCGCCATCTTGCCCGCCATCTTTGGCGCCAAAACAACAGCACCATCTTCCCCGAAAAAGGCGCGAAGTTGAAGCCCCGCCCCCTGGGAACGCGGGCAGAAGCCGGTGACTCCCAAGACAGGAAGCGTAAAGGACAGTGGGTCCCGCAAGACTGCTGTCGAAAATCCAGGGGGGAGGGCAGGAAGAGCAGCATATGATCCGAGAAGATAAAGGGCAGGGACACCAGGACTTTGCCAAATACCGTTCCTGGACACAAGAGCGACAGGATGTCTCAGCGGTCCGGCAACCAGCGTGTGGAGGGTCTCGTTTCGGGGACCGCCGACTTGATTGAGGAGCAGACGGAGAAGATGTGCCAATGAATCCAGGCGGCCCAGGCTCATTTCATCCTGACAAGGTGGACGACCGAGATGAAGGGCCTGGCTGCAGCTGTCCGGGCACGCAAGATGGAGATGGCCTCGGAGGAGCGGGTAAGCAGTGACCCACGCCCCTATGTTCCAGAGGAACCGGCCGCCCCGGCTCAGGGGTCCGGCCTTCCCCCGTCCGCCACATCGCCTCCCTCGCCACCCGTGTCCGCAGCCAGTGCCCCGATCAACCCGCCACCCCAAGCTGCAGCAGCGGAACCCGTCCCATCTAAAGAGGAGGACCCGGCAATGGGGACCTCGGGCCTCGCCTGCACCACTGATCCGGCACCCGTCTTGGCCCCAAGCCAGGCCGCAACCCTGATGACATTCCATCCGGCTTCAGCAGTCCGCCCGGCCACAACAGAGATGACAACAGCTCCGGCAGTCCGCTCGGCCGCAACGGAGATGATGACGGCTCCGGCAGTCTGCCCGGCCACAACAAAGGCGGAACCCGACCGACAGTCTACCCCAGATGCAGCGCCAGCCGCTCTCAAATACCTCGTCCCGGCTGTGGAGTGCACCTGCAGAAAGGCGGAGCAGGCCACTGATCGGTGGGGCCCACGGCAGTATGAGAGGCCGGTCGTAGCCGGCGCAGAGGGCATCCGAGTGGGCCTGGCTCCTGAGCAGGAGGCGGAGCACGGAACCCGGGCCCCGCACCGGGAGCGGCAGCGGCAGCAGTATTAGCTGACCATGGACGGCTACCCGCAAGTTAAAAGTTTAAATGTTTAAAGAATGACTGTTGAAGGACTGCACCCTTGTTAGACGTCCTCATGTTCCGTGGAGGAGGCCATCTGAACCCCAGGTGGAGGGTGGCAGGACAGTTAAAAGTTAAACAGTTTGAGATGCCCCATTTTTGTTGAACTTCTTCTTCCCTGCCTGCTAAAGATGAAGAGGCCATCAGGGGTTGGAGCCCTTGGTGGAGGATGGAGCCGGACCAGGAAAAGTAAAAGCAGCTGCACCTGCACCGCAAGCAACTGGAGAAGGGGTCTCAGGACAGTGCAGCACCGTGAGTGAAGGTGGCACTGGGGATCCATGTTGTTTGGGTGGCGGGTTGTTGTGGAGAGAAGCTGCAGCAGGAGGCTGCCTCGGCAGCGGTGTTAAAACGTTTTTGTTTCTATATACCTTCTTGTTACCTCACCACCAGGACTGCAACGCTTCTGGAGAGGTTGGTTGGAGAAGGGCCTGCGGTGGAGTCGGCCGAGGCCCAGTCACTAACGAAACCGGTGGCTACCCTCCAGGCCAAGGGTTCCCGGACTATGGAACATTTGGGGTGGACTGGCGGGTGAGGGACTTTTACCCAAACATTGCGAACGTCCCCAGGAACCCGGGACGGTGTGCACTTGGGATTAGCGGTGGCACTGAGGGTGGGTTCAGGTGTTTTGGGTAGCGGGTGAAAATGGGAAAAGTAGATGCATGTTTTTGTTTATTGCAACGTTCAAGTAATGTGCCTCCCGTAAGGGATGAACGTTTTTATAATGTTTTATATATACACTTGTAATTCTTTTCCTATTTTCAGTTGCTGAAAAAATAAACGTCAGTGGTCGGACAGCCCGTGGACCGGCTGTATTCAACCAAAGGGGAGTGTCACGCCCTGGCAAAACCAGGTAGTCACAAAAGAGTACATCCTCCTTGTTACCACCAAAACCCCACACTTAAGCGGGCTTTACACACAGCGACATCGCTAACGATGTCGCTGGTGAAAGCACCCGCCCCCGTCGGTTGTGCGTCACGGGCAAATCGCTGCCCGTGGAGCACAACATCGCTAGGAACAGTCACACATACTTACCTGCCTAGCGACGTAGCTGTGGCCGGCGAACCGCCTCCTTTCTAAGGGGGTGGTTCATTCGGCGTCACAGCGACGTCACTAAGCGGCCGCCCAATAGAAGCGGAGGGGCGGAGATGAGCGGGCCGAACATCCCGCCCACCTCCTTCCCTCCTCATTGCGGGCGGCCGCAGATAAGGTGTTGTTCCTTGTTCCTGCGGTGTCACACATAGCGATGTGAACGACGAACAACCTGCGTCCTGCAGCAGCAACGATAATCGGGATAGGAACGACTGTACAACGATCAACGATTTGGTAAGTAATTTTGATCGTTAACAGGTCGTTCCTGCGTTTCACACGCAACGACATCGCTAACGAGGCCGGATGTGCGTAACGAATTCCGTGACTCCCAACGACATCTTGTTAGCGATGTCGTTGCGTGTAAAGCCAGCTTTAGGCAAACACACAGCCATTAAACCCTAGCCACCCCCTCCTGACAATAAGGACACACCAGTGGGTGGGATCAGGTGGTTGAGAACGCCCACCTAGGGGGCCTGAGGTGTCAGAGGCGGGAACACAACAGTTCAAGTTGAAGTCTGAGTGAGACAAGAGTGGACAGTTGAAGCTGACAGTGGTAGTGGAGTGGAAGTCAAGTGCAGACTGTGCAGTGTAGTCAGGGGTAGGAGCCCTTGGACTACCCGGCTAGGTAGCAGACGGTGAACAGGGCCACAGGCGACGGAGATCCGGTCGCGGGAAACCTTAAGTGGATCGGGGCAGGGTTGTAGCCCGCCGGTGCCGACAGCGGGAATCCGGTCCGGAGGCCGTGCACAGTCGGGGTGCCTGAACCCTAGGGCGAGGAAGGTTCCAAGCCCCTCTCCAATTAACCAGCCGGGGACAAGGTTCCAGACTTTGTCCCATTAACTGCCCAGATACAGCGAAACGGAAGCCCAACACGGGGGATAGGGTGTCCGCCAGAACCCACTGAGATCCCAAGGGTCAGCTTTCGCTGGCCACAGCTCCCAACACACACAAAACCGGAGTGGACTTTTCCATTACAAGTGAAGTCGTCCAATAGGAAAGACAAACACAAAGTGCAGGAAGAAGGGAAACCTTTTCACTAACCTGGGTGCGAGACCCGAATGCACCCTCCAAATGCAGCCGGCCACTGACAACTTGGTTTACTACTGGACTTGTGTGAAATTACTGAACTGCGAGTACACCATTGTCCCCCGGTCCAGCAGCCATCACTCCCGTGTTCCGACCGCGGGCCCCGGGACTACACCTCCCCTACCCGTGGAGGGGATCCCACCTTTCTGCCCCGCTCCATCAGCCCCGGGCGCCACATCACCAGGCAGCGGCGGTGCCACCATCCCTCACTGCAACCCACAGGTGGCGTCACAGACACAACACCTCCCTTGTAAATATCCCCCCTTTCCGATGCTTGTGAGGACAGGCGGCTGCTCGAGCCCGGGTCCGGTCACCACTCGAGCCGTAGCAGCGAACCCGGATCCAAGAAGGCCCCTGAGAAGGAGCGTCAGTGGCCCCCGCCTGCAACATTGTCGCCATCTTTAATTCTGAAAAACTGGCTGCGCCATCACTGTGCCCAAAAGAGAGCGAAACTGCAAAAGCGCGCAAATAGAAGCACCGCCCACGAGTCCTGAGAGTGTGGGCGGAAGTCGGCAGTAACCGGACCCGGAAGCTCCCAGTGTGCCCCAGTCCCCGCGAGAGTGGTGAGAAATGACCGAGTGGGAACAAAGGATGCAGGCACCGGACGACGGGAACGCTGCGGGGCCTTCCAAGGCTGTGCAAGGCAATGACAACGAGGTGGGACCTGCTCCGGTAGAACAAGAACAACAACAACAGAAAAGTGACTACAGCTCTGGAGGTGACTGGAGCATAAGAAAGGATGTAACAGCAGAATAGTGACTACAGCTCTGGAGGTAACTGGAGGATAAGATCTGATGTAGCAGCAGAAAAGTGATTGCAGCTCTGTAAGTGGCTCAGCAGAATAGTGACTGCAGCTTTGGAGGTAACAGAAGGCTAAGGCATGATGTAACATCAGAATAGTGACTGCAGCTCTAGAGGTGACTGGAGGATAACACCCAATGTAACAGTAGAATAGTAACTGCAACTTTAAAGGTGACTGGAGGATGAGACATGATGTAACGGTAGAATAGTGACTGCAGCTCTAGAGGTGACTGGAGGATAAGACATGATGGAACATAAGAATAGTGACTGCAGCTCTGGAGGTGACTAGAGGATAGGTCATAACATAAATGTAGAATAGTGTCTGCAGCTCTGGAAGTGATTAGAGGTTAAGACAAAATGTAAGCGTAGAATAGTAACTATAGCTCTTGAGGTGACTGGAGGTTTATACTTTATTTAACAGCAGAATAGTGACTAAAGCTCTGAAGGACACTGGAAGATAAGTCATGACATAACTGGAGAGTAGTGCCTGCAGCTCTGGAAGTGACTAAAGATAAGATATGATTCAACAGCAGAATAGTGACTACAGCTCTGGAGGTAACAGAAAGCTAACACATGATGTAACATCAGAACAGTGACTGCAGCTTTGGAGGTGACTGGAGGATAAGACACAATGTAACAGTAGAATAGTGACGGCAGCTTTAAAGGTGACTGGAGGATGAGACATGATATTACGGTAGAATAGTGACTGCAGCTCTGAAGGTGACAGGAGGATAAGACACAATGTAACAGCAGAATAATGACTGCAGCTATGGAAGTGACTGGAGGATAAAAGACGATTTAACAGCAGAATAGTGACTGCAGCTCTGGAGGTGACTGGAGGATAAGAAAAGATGTAACAGCACAACATTGACTGCAGCTTTGGAGGTGACAGAAGGCTAAGAAATGATGTAATACCAGAATAGTGACTGCAGCTCTGGAGGTGACTGGGGGATAAGTCATAAAATAGTGTCTGCAGCTCTAAAAGTGACTGGAGGATAAAACACGATGTCAAAGCAGAATAGTCAGTGCAGTTCTGGAAGTGACTGGAGGATAAGACACAATGTAACAGTAGAATAGTGACTGCAGCTGTGGAGGTGACTGGAGGTTAATAATTTATGTAACAGTAGAAAAGTGTCTGCAGCTCTGGAAGTCACTGGAGGATAAGACACGAAGTAACAGCAGAATAGTGACTGCAGCTTTGGAGGTGACTAGAGGATAAGACACGATGTAACAGCTGAATAGTGACTGCAGCTCTGGAGGTGACTTGAGGGTAAGACAAGATGTAACAGCAGAAAAGTGACTGCAGCTCTGAAGGTGACTTCAGCATAAGACACAATGTAAGAGCACAATAGTAACTGAATCTCTGGAGAAGACTGGAGGATAATATAAGAAGTAACAGCAGACTAGTGAGTACAGCTCTGGAGGTGACTGGAGGATAAGTCATAACATAACTGTAGAATACTGTCTGCAGCTGTGGAGGTGACTGGAGAATAAGATATGAAGTAGCAGCAGAATAGTGATTGCAGCTCTGGAGGTGACTGTAGGATAAAGTATGATATAACAGCAAAATAGCGACTACATCTCTGGAGGTGACTGGAGGATAAGTCATAACATAAGTGTAGAATAGTGTCTGTACCTCTGGAGGATACGATGAGATGTAATAGCAGAATAGTATCTGCAACTCTGGAGGGGACTGGAGGATAAGATCTGATGTATTAGCAGAATAGTAACTGCAGCTCTGGAGGTAAATGGAGGATAAGACAAGATATTACAGAAGAATAGTGTCAGCAGCTTTAGAGGTGACTGAAGGATGAGACAGAATGTAACAGCAGAATAGTAAATGCAGCTCTGGAGGTTCAAGCTTTATGTAATAGTTGAATAGTGACTGCATTTCTGGAGCTGACTGGATGATAAGACACAATGTAACAGTAGAGTAGTGACTGCAGCTGTGGAGGTGACTGGAGATGAATAAGTTATGCAACAGGAGAAAAGTGACTGCAGCTATGGAGGTCACTGGAGGATAAGAGATGAAGTAACAGCAGAATAGTGACTGCAGGTCTGGAGGTGACTGGAGGATAAGATGTGATATAACAGCAAAATAGTGACTACAGCTGTGGAGGTGACTGGAGGATAAGTCATAAGTTAACTGTAGAATAGTGTCTGTGGCACTGGAGGATAAAATCTGACGTAATAACAGAATAGTGTCTGCAGCTCTGGAGATGACTGGAGGATAAAACACGATGTAACAGCAGAATAGTGACTGCAGCCCTGGAGGTAACAGAAGGCTAAAGGGTGCTTTACACGCTGCGATATCGGTAATGATATATCGTCGGGGTCACGTCGTTAGTGACGAACATCCTGCGCCGTTAGCGACATCGCAGCGTGTGACACCAAGGAGCAACGATCAACGAGCACAAAAACGTGAAAAATCGTTGCTCGTTGACACGTCGTTTCCTTAATATTGTTGCTGCTGCAGGTATGATGTTGTTCGTCGCTCCTGCGGCAGCACACATCGCTATGTGTGACACCGCAGGAACGACGAACATCTCCTTACCTGCCTCCACCGGCAATGAGGAAGGAAGGTAATGGGCGGCATTTTCCGGCCGCTCATCTCCGCCCATTGGGCGGCCGCTTAGTAACGACGCAGTAACGTCGCTATGACGCCGAACGCACCTCCCCCTTGAAGGAGGGATTGTTTGGCGGTCACAGCGACGTCGCTGACAAGGTATGTGCGTGTGACGCTGCCATAGCGATGATGTTCGCTATGGCAGCGAACACTAAATGTCGCACGTACAACGGGGGTGGGTGCTATCGCTAGCGATGTCGCAGCGTGTAAAGCACCCTTTAGACATGATGTAACATGAGAACAGTGACTGCAGCTCTGGAGGTGACTGGAGGATAAGACACAATGTAACAGTAGGATAGTGACCGCAGCTTTAAAGGTGACTGGCGGATGAGACAGGATGTAACGGTAGACGCAGCTCTGGAGGTGACTTGAACATAAGACAAGATGTAACAGCACAATGGTGACTGAAGCGCTGGAGATATTTAGCTATTGAATTAATCTATGCAACAGAGCCCCAACACCTCGTCACGGTATTTTCTTACGTTGGGGTCCCTAGCTAATGTGTGTCCTCACTTGCAGTTAAAAAACTTACCGTGTATGGGAAGTATCAGCAGAATAGAGAGTGCAGCTCTGGAAGTGACTGGAGGATAAGACACGATGTAACAGCAGAATAGTGACTGCTCCTCTGGAGGGGACTGGAAAAAAAGATATGATGTAGCAGCAGAAAAGTGATTGCAGCTCTGGAGGTGACTGGAGCATAACACAAGATGTAACAGCAGACTAGTGACTACAGCTCTGGAGGTGACTGGAGCATGAGACAGGATGTAACAGCAGAATAGTGACTACAGCTCTGGAGGTGACTGGAGCATAAGTCATAATATAATTGTAGAAGAGTGTCTGTAGCTCTGGAGGTGACTGGATGATAAGATCTGATGCAATAGCATAATTGTGACTGCAGCTCTGGAGGTGACTGGAGGATAAAATATATCATAACAGTAGAATAGTGACTACAGCAGCTGTGGAGGTGACTGGGGGTTAATACTTTATGTAACTGTAGAAACGTGACTGCAGCTCTGGAGATGACTAGAGGATTAGACATAATGGAACAGCAGAATTTAGAGGTGACTGAAGGATAAGACAGGATGTAACAGCAGAATAGTGACTACAGCTCTGGAGGTGACTAGAGGTTCATGTTTTACGTAATAGTAGAATAGTCACTGCAGCTCTGAAGCTGACTGGAGGATAAAATATAACATAACAGCAGAATAGTGGCTGCAGGTCTGGAGGTGACTGGAGGATAAGACGTAATGTAACAGCAGAATAGTGACTACAGCTCTGGAGTTGACTGGAGGATAAGTCATGTGTCTGCAGCTCTGAAAGTTACTGAAGGATAAGATCTGATTCAACAGCAGAATAGTGACTGAAGCTCTAGAGGTTAGTTGAGGGTAGGGTAATACAAGATGTAACAGCAGTGACTGAAACTCTGCAGATGACTGCAGGAAAAGACATTACAAAAAAGCAGAATAGTGTTTGCAGCTCTGGAGGTGACAGGAGGATTATAGACAATGTAACAGCAGAATAGTGAGTGCAACTCTGGAGGTGACTGAAGGAGAACATATGATTTAACAGCAGAATAGTGTCCGCAGCTTTAGAGGTGACTGGAGGATGAGACATGATGTAACAGCAAAATAGTGACCACAGCTCTGGAGGTAACAAAAGAATAATACACAATGTTACATCAGAATAGGGACTGCAGCTCTGCAGGTGACTGGAGGATAAAATTTAACATAACAGTAGAATAGTGACTGCAGGTCTGGAAGTGACTGGAGGATGAGGCTATGTCAGCACGCTGCGTTCCTGGTTTGACAAAAAAAATGCACCCTCTGGCAGGCTTTGACAACTGTAAACACTGCGTTTCACAAAATTAACGCATGCGTTTTTGATGCGTTTTTGTCAGTGCGTTTTTTAAAGAAGTGAAATATGATAGGATAGGATAATTTATAGCTAGCTAGCATAGATAGATAGAAAAAATAGATAGATAGATAGAAAGAACATATAGAATAGATAGAAAGAACAGGTTGAATAGATAGCAAGAAATAACAGAAAAGCTTGATAGAGGGATAGCTAGCTTAGCCAGCTGTTTTTTTAATTTTTTGGGAAAATAAAATGACGTGGGGTTCCATCCATTTTTCTAAAACCAGCCAAGGTGCAGCAGACAACTGGGAGCTAATATTATTAGGGTGGGAAGGGCCATCGTTACGTGGCCCCTTCCAGTCTAAAAATAGGAGCCCACAGCCACCCCAGAAGTGGCGCTTCCATAAGGTGTGCCAATTCTGGCGCTGGACCTGACTCTTCCCGTTGCCCTGGTGCGGTGGCAATCGGGGCAAGAAGGAGTTAATGGCAGCCCACAGAGGCCACTAAGTCCTAGATTAGTGATAGCAGTCATCTATGAGACCCCGTCCCCATCACTAATCTGTAAGTGAAAGTAAAGTTAACAAGCATGGTGGAGGAGTTGGTTTGCTCCTGTCCGACCAATGCTACTTTGCACCAATTCCACTGCCACCCACTGTTACTCTCCCCTCTTTCGAGGTGCACTTTGTTCGCATCATCCCCCTCCAACCTTCAACTGGCTGTCATTTACCGCCCTCCAGGGCCAGCCACCGCCTTTTTGGACCATTTCACCACCTGGCTACTACATTTCCTTTCCACCAATATCCACACCATCATTATGGGTGACTTTAACATCCCCATTGACACTTCCCACTCATCTGTCTCTAAACTTCTAACACTTACTTCCTCCTTCGGCCTCACCCAACGTTCCTCTGCAGCTACTCACAAAGATGGCCACACACTCGACCTAATCTTCACTCGCCTCTGTTCCCTATCTAACCTCTCTAAGGGGTACTTTACACGCTGCGACATCGCTGCCGATATATCGTCGGGTCCCATCGTTAGTGACGCACATCCGGCGCCGGTAGCGATATCGCAGCATGTAAAACAAATGAGCGACGATCAACGAATGCAAAAAGTGCAAAATCGTTGCTCGTTGACACGTCGTTCATTTCCATAATATCAGTGCTGCTGCAGGTACGATGTTCTTTGTTGTTCTTGCGGCAGCACACATCGCTATGTGTGACGCCGCTGGAACGGCAAACATCTCCTTACCTCCGTCCACCGGAAAAGGAGGAAGGAAGGAGGTGGGCGGCATGTTCCGGCCGCTCATCTCCTCCCCTCCTTTTCTATTGGGCGGCGGTTCAGTGACGCTGCTGTGACGTCGCTGTGACGCTGAACGAACCGCCCCCTTAGAAAGGAGGCAGTTCGCTGGTCACAGTGACATCGTAGAGCAGGTATGTGCGTGTGACGCTGCTGTAGCGATAATGTCCTCTACGGCAGCTATCACCACATATTGGCCGTGCGACGGGGGCGGGTGCTAGCGCGCTGGACATCGCTAGCAAATGCTCCAAGTACGCAACCCCCCTCCACAAACTTTCACACCCTCGTAGAAATATCAAACACTTTGATTTACACTCCCTTTCTCAGTCCCTTCTCCCTCTTGCAGACATTGCTTCTCTACAAGATGCAGATGCTGCTGCCACTTTATATAACACCACCATCTCTGCAGCTCTTGAATTGGCCGCCCCCTCACACACACCAAAACCTGTACAATCAACAGGCAACCGTGGCACACGAGTCAGACAAAAGAATTGAGACGGGCTTCCAGAATCGCTGAGCACAGATGGAAGAGGTCTCATTCCGCTGAGCACTTTGTCACATACAAACAGCCCTCACCACTTTCAAGTCTGCACTCACTACTGCAAAACAAACCTACTTCTCATCTCTCATATCCTCTCTATCTCACAACCCTTTTAACTCTCTCCTCCATCCCCCGCCACAACCTCCCTCTCCTCTCATCTCAGCTGAAAACTTTGCCTCTTTCTTCAAGCATATTGACAATTATCAGAGAAAGCTTTGGCCCACCACAGCCCCTCCTCACAACTACTCTGCCTTCTTCCTCCAAATCCAGCTTCTCCACCATGACAGAAGATCATCTTTCCACTAGACTCTGAAGATCACATCTCACCACCTGTCCGCTTGATCCACTCCCATCCCACCTCATCCCCAATCTCATCACAGTCTCCATCCCAACCGTAACCCATCTCTTCAACCTATCACTAACAACTGGTGTATTCCCTTCATGCTTTAAACATGCCTCCATTACACCCATCCTCAAAAAGCCCTCCCTTGACCCTTCCTCTGTGTCAAACTATAGCTCCATATCACTTCTCCCCTATGCCTCAAAACTACTGGAACAGCAGGTCCATCTTGAATTTACCTCATACCTCGCTTCCTGCTCCCTCTTTGATCAGCTACAATCTGGCTTCCGACCGCATCATTCCACTAAAACTGCCCTAACTAAAGTCACTAATGACCAAAGCCAAGTGACACTCCTCTGTCCTCCTCCTCCTGGACCTGTCCTCTACCTTTGACACAGTAGACTATTCCCTTCTACTACAAATTCTCTCATCTCTGGGCATCACAGACTTGGCCCTATCCTGGATCTCCTCATACTTAACCGACTGAACTTTCAGCATCTCCCACTCTCATACCACTTCCTCATCCCGCCCCCTATCTGTTGGGGTCCCCCAAGGTTCAGTTCTAGGACCCCTGCTGTTCTCCATCTACACCTTCAGCCTGGGACAACTCATAGAGTCCCATGGCTTTCAGTATCACCTCTACGCTGATGATACGCAGATCTACCTCTCTGGACCTGACATCACCTCCCTACTAACCAGAATCCCACAATGTCTGTCTGCTATTTCATCATTTTTCTCTGCTCGATTCCTAAAACTGAACATAGACAAAACGGAACTCATTATCTTTCCTCCTCCCCCCACCTGATGCATCCATCAATGTCAATGGCTGCTCACTTTCCCCAGTCCCACGTGCTCGCTGCTTAGGAGTAACTCTAGACTCTGCTCTCTCTTTCAAGCCACACGTCCAAGCCCTCTCCATCTCCTGCCACCTCCAACTCAAAAACATTTCCGTGATCCGTGCATTCCTTACCCATGAAGCTGCAAAAACCCTAGTGCATGCCCTTATTTTCTCCCGCCTGGATTATTGCAACCTCCTGCTCTGTCTCCTCCCCTCTAACAGTCTTGCACCCCTAAAATCTATTCTAAACTATGACTCCCGACTAATCCACCTGTCCCCCCGCTACTCCCCGACCTACACGTAACCTTCGATCCTCACAAGATCTCCTTCTCTACTCCCCTCTCATCTCCTCTTCCCACCATCGCATCCAAGATTTCTCACGTGCATTCCCCATACTCTGGAATGCTCTGCCACAACATATCAGACTCTCGCCTACCTTGACAAGCTTCAAAAGAAACCTGAAGACCCACCTCTTCTGACAAGCCTACAACCTGCCGTAACCCTCAGTCTCATACAGCGCCACACGACCAGCTCTACCCTCACCTACTGTATCCTCACCCATCCCTTGTAGACTGTGAGCCCTTGCGGGCAGGGACCTCCATCCTCCTGTACCAGTCTGTGCCTTGTATTGTTTATGATTATTGTACTTGTCCCTATTTTGTATACCCCTTTCACATGTAAAGCGCCATGGAATAAATGGCGCTATAGTAATAAATAATAATAATAATAATAATAATAATAATAATAATAATAATAAATAAACACAAACACCCCAAAATCCTTTATTTGAAATAAAAGACCAAAAAGCGCCCTTTTTCACCACTTTATTAACCTCCCAAACACCCCTCCAGGCCGACGTAATCCACACGAGGTCCCACGATGTTTCCAGCACTGCTACATCCCTGTCCTGTTACAGCGAGCACCATAGCCTGCTAACAGCAAACAGTGGCGCGATGAGAATGAGCTCTGACATCAGTGCTGCGACACAGGGAGTAGTGCGGGGCCCGCAGCTGTGACGTCAGAGGTTCACCCGAGTTCATTCACATAGTGCGGCTGTCTCTGTGTTGTGACCTGATTTGCGGTCACAGGTGAAGAACTCCAGCTGTGATCGGAAATCACCAGAGTGACAGCACAGCAGATTGCGCTGCTCACTTCAGTCACTCGGTTGATTTGATGTCACAGGAGGACTCCAGCCGTGGCCGCGGGTAACCTGAGTGACGTCACCGCTGATAGAGCGACTCACTTCAGTTGCTGGATGGAGCCCGCAGTGAGCAGTTTTGTTCTATGGTGCTCGCTGTGAGTGACAGATGAAGCAGAAGTGGAAGTGTCGTGGGATCTTGTGTGGATTACATCGGACCTAGAGGGGTGTTTGGGAGGTTTAAAAGTGGTGAAAAAGGGTGGCTTTTTTTGTCTTTTATTTCAAATAAAGGAATTTTTGGTGGTCGTATTTATTTACTTTCACTTACAGCTTAGTAATGAGGGGGTGTCTCATAGACGCCTGCCATAACTAAGCTAGGACTTAACGGCAGCTATGGGCTGCTATTAACTTCTTATTACCTCGATTGCCACCACACGAGCATTCGGGATGAGCCCGGTAAAGTCCAGGGACTGTCACATCTAATGGATGCGGCAATTCCGAGTGGCTGCTGGCTGATATTATTAGGCTGGGGGGCTTCCAATAACGTGGGTCTCTCCAGCCTGAGAATACCAGCCCCCAGCTGTGAGGCTTTATCTTGGCTGGGTATCAAAATTAAGGGGGAACGCAGGCCGTTTTTTTTAAATTATTTATTTTACTGTAGGATATAGACCCGCCAACCAGCGGTTGTGATTGGTTGCAGTCAGGCAGTTGTCACTCAGCGTGGGGGTGCTTCTGACTGCAACCAATCATAGGTGCTGGTGGGCAGGGAAGCAGTGAATATGAAATAAGCCTAATGAGCTGGTGCAGTGAATACGAAATGAGGCTAATGAGAAGCCGCCACATTCAGTAGCAGGAGAGGCCATGGGAGCAGTGTAAACGTTGTGCTGGTGATTGGTGAGTATGAGGCAAAGAGAGACAGAGAGAGAGAGAGTGAGAATGGAGAAAAGTTGGTGACCTACGTTTTGGTTGACAAAAATGCATCCAAAAATCAACCAAAACGTGGTGCAAACGCACAACTAACATTTTGGTTGCATTTTGACACACCTCATTCATTTAAATGGGTGACAAAATGTGACCAAAACGCAATAAAGAAGTGACATGCTGCTTTTTTTAGGCAAAGATTTTGACAAATATTTGACAAACAAAACAATGCCTAAAAAAAAGCAACATGCGCATGGAAATTCTGATTTCTCATAGACTTTTCTGGGGAAGCAAAAGCATGCAGTTTGTCACTGACACAGTGCAGTTTAAAAAGCAACCAATACACAAGAAAAAAACGCAACTGTAGAATAGTGACTGCAGCTCTGGAAGTGACTGGAGGATAAGGCTATATTCACACGCTGCATCTTTTACTGCATTTTTCGTGCATTTTTGACGTCACAAAGATGCACCTAAATGCATGCATTTCCTTCTCCCAGCAAAGTCTATGAGATTTCTATTTTGCTGTCTGCACAGTGCATCTTTTTTTGACTGCATCTTAGCTACGTTTTTGAAGACGCAGCCAAGATGCAGCATGTCAATTCTTTTTGCATCTTGTCCCTGCGTTTCAGAGGACTGGCAGAATAATCCCCCACTGACTCGAGGTCGGTAGGGGATTGATCTCTGGTATGTGGCTAGATGTCAATTCCCATAAAGTCAATGGGGTCCAGAATTTGGGGCAAAGGGGTGGGAACAAGCAATTCACACTTACCAAATCACCGATGCGACTATCACACTGCTCCCATGGCTGGTCATTCACTTCCCGGGCAGCTCATTACCTTCATTGAATATGCACTGCTTCCCCCGCCCACTGGTGGCTGTGACTGGTTGCAGTGAGATGCACTTCCAAGCTGAGTGACAGTTGTCTGACTGCAACCAATCACAGACGCCAGTGGGCGGGTCTATATCACACAGTACAATAAATAAATAATTTAAAAAAACGGCATTTGGTCCCCCCAAATTTGATATCAGCCAAGATAAAGCCTCACAGCTGAGGGCTGGTATTCTCAGGCTGGGGAGACCCACATTATTGGGAGCCCCCAGCCTAAAAATATCAGCCAGTAGCCGCCCGGAATTGCCGCATCCATTAGATGCGAGAGTCATGGGACTTTACCTGGCTCATCCCGATTTTCCTGATGCGGTGGCAATCAGAGTAATAAGGAGTTAATGCAGCCCATAGCTGCCACGAAGTCCTAGATTAGTCACGGAAGGCGCCTACCCAAGACACCCTGCATCACTAATCTGTAACTGAAATGAAATAAACATAAACAACGAAATAATGCTTTATTTGGAATAAAAGACAAAACACCACTCTCTTTCACCACTTTATTAACCCCAACACAACCCTCCAGGTCCGACGTAATCCACACAAGGTCCTATGACGATTTCAGCACTAGTACATATCTGAAGCTCACAGCGAGTGCCATACAACAGGACTGCCTGCTGTGAAGTTCAGTCTGCAACTGAAGTGAGCCATGCACTCAGCGGTGACGTCACTCATGTTAGCTGTGGCAACAGCATGGCCACAGCCTAAACCTGTGACAGCAAATCACTTGAGTGACGTCCCAGTGATTGCGCTGCTCACTTCAATAACTTGGGTGATTTGCTATCATAGGTGGAGGACTCCAGCTGCGGACGTGGGTAACCTGAGTGAAGTCACCGCTGATCATGCGGCTCACTTCACTTGCTGAGTGGAGCTCACAGCGGGCAGTCATGTTGCATGGCGCTCGCTGTGAGCATCAGATGTAGCAGCACTGGAAGCATTGTGAGACCTCTTGTGGATTACGTCAGACCTGGAGAGTTGTTTGGGGGGTTAATAAAGTGGTTAAAGAGGGCGCTTTTTTGTCTTTTCTTTCAAATAAAGGATTTTTTTGGGCTGTTTGTGTTTATTTACTTTCACTTACAGATTAGTGATGGGGCGGGGTCTCATAGCCGACTGCCATCACTAATCCAGTGGCTGCTGTGGGCTGCCATTAACTCCTTATTACCTTGATAGCCACCGCACCAGGGCAACGGAAGAGCCAAGTCCAGCTCCAGAATTGGTGCATCTCATGGAAGCGCCACTTCTGGGGTGGCTGTGGGCTGCTATTGTTAGGCTGGAAAGGGGCCAAATAACTATGACCCTTTCTACCCTAATAATATTAGCCCCCAGTTGTCTGCTGCTCCTTGGCTGGTTTTAGAAAAATGGGGGTGACCCCACATCATTTTTTAAAAAAAAATAAATCAAATAATTAAAAAAAAAAAAAAGTGAGGGATCTATATTTTTCCTAACCAAGGTTTTCCAAACAGCTCATGGTTGCAAAACGCAGCAGCTGCTGTTCTTGTGCTGGACATGAAAAATGGGGGGGACCCCACGTCATTTTTTTAACTAAATTACAAAAAAAAACAAAAAAAAAAAACAGCTGGCCAAAATAGCTATCCCTTAAGCTATTAAGCTATTCTGTTATTTATTTCTATCTATTCTATATGTTCTTTCTTATTATCTATTCTATATGTTCTTTCTGTTATCTATCTCTCTATTATCTGTTTTCTATTATGTATCTAAAAAAAACAACCCGATTCACACAGAATAGCTATAGACAATGATAAAATACATAATTTTATTAATTCAACATTAAAAAACCAAAAGACAGATAGAGGGGTAGATAGATAGGTAGATAGATAGAGGGATAGATAGATAGATAGATAATAGATAGATAGATGAAAGATAGATAATAGATAGAGAGATAGATAGATAGAGGGATAGATAGAGGGATATCTAATAGATAGATAGATAATAGAAAGATAGATGAAAGATAGATAATAGATAGAGAGATAGATAGATAGAGGGATAGATAGAGGGATATCTAATAGATAGATAGATAATAGATATGTAATGGGGTCAACAAGTCCGACTGTATCCCTTCTGTAGAAATGGCTTTGAATACTGTTCCAGCAATTGCCCACAAGGGGGCAGCGGCGTACTGTACAACGACAAACACAGAGCTGGGAAATTCCCCACAGGAGCTGGTGTGTGAAAAACCAGAAGAGAAGACGCGGGAAAGGGTTGTTCAGCTCCGGAGCTCAGTGAGGAGAGTCCTGCGTGTGGTCTCCCTGAAGAGAGGGCTCGTTTTGCCGCAAAAGTCAGGAAGAAATCACCCGGTGAAAGCAGTTTCTGTCACTCCCAGTCTGCAGAACTTTGTTTTCCTCAGGGAGTTAACCGGACTACCGAGCACCGCCATCTGAGTGTAATTGCAGGGACTGTGACCTGCCTTCTTCTGCCCGGCGTGCTCCGGGACCAAAAGACTACTTATAATCCGTCACCAGCTGGGGAAGATAAAAGAAAAGAAAAGACCGAGGAGCTTCATCTCTCCAGCGCTGCACCGGGACCCATCACCGCGAGACCCCAGGCCTGCGACGTGGGAGCGACATCTTCTTTCGGGATAGACTGGTACGTGTTTGTAGGGAAAGTTAGGGAAAGTTGCCGCCATTTTTTGTTGTTGTTTTTTTTTCTTGCTGCATACCCGGAAGGAGTGAAAGTCCAGGGGCTTCCTATACCCATGTGTGCAGATAGCTCAGTTGATTGTATTATAAACATGTTTCCTAGTAAAGAAATGTTACTACCGGTAAAATCTGAGTATGGGGATTTTGTTGGAATAGAGCATACACACACACCCGCGGCCCTCCCATCGGTCGCTTCATGTGGCGTAGTCGGCAGGATGTGTGACCAACAAAATCATCCCCCGGTAGTAACTTATAACCAGACAGCTCCCCCGCCGTCTATTGTCAATCAGGTGAGGAAGTTTGACGGACGGAACTATCCTGTAACGGAATGGACTGAACAACTTAAGATAGTGGGGGAAATGTATAACACTGACCCTAAGACCTTAGCAGAAATGGCCATGCTAACACTAGAAGGGGAAGCGTGGACGACAGTCAGGCTGGAGACGGTTAGGGGCCAGCGTACGTTGGATGACTTAGTGCGGGTGCTGGAGAACACCTATGGACCGACCACATATGCGGGAACATTGCGCTATATGTTTTTCCGGCGGACGCAACTCGAGTCGGAGGACATCCCTCAATATGCCAATGCCCTTCAAGTGCTACTAGAACAAGCCTGTAGAAAAGAAGAACAGATAGCTAGTACGGGTACCCGTGACCTGGTGTTGAGAGATCAGTTTGTGACCGGATTGAGAGACCCGTACCTTAACCGCTCATTGCAAGATCTACTCCGGATAAATCCGGCCTTTACGTTCGCTGAGGTCAAACAAGAAGCTATAGAACGTTCAAGGGGGCCTGTCGTGGAGACACAGACATATACCGCGGCTTGCAGGTCCATATCTGATATCGGGACGCCGAACAGCAACACGGAGGAACTGAAACAGATGGTGGCAGAGTTGCAGAAACAGGTGTTACAGCTCACCTTAGATCAACAGGCGGGCCGGCAAGCGAGACAACAACCCAGCCGGCCGATGGGAAGATGCTGGACATGCGGCGATCCCCGCCATAGAGCCAACCGTTGCCCTCAGAACTTTCAAGCTCCTCCACAGTCCGATCTACCAGAACCAGCAAGTCAGGTCCCACAACAGAGGCCGCCTTTAAACTAGACGCCCCTGTCAAAGAGGCTCACTCGACAGGGGATGCCAAAGAGAGGGGTGTAGGAAAACAGAGCCAGCCACGGAACAAACTTGCATCAAATAGCCCCACCCTAGAAGTATTACTGGAAGGGATCGCCGTACAAGGGTTAATGGATACTGGGTCTCAGGTATCCACTATCTCCGAGCAGTTCTACGAAGAATGTCTAAAACCGCGAGTTGCCTATGACCCTGATACCGCCATCAAGATCAAAGCAGCCAATAATCTACCCATTCCGGTGTCGGGAGTTGCCTGGATGAACACCGAAATCTGTGGCCAAGATCTCGGGAAGAGAGGGATAATTGTGGTCAGGGAAGGCTTTGAACCAGAAACGCCCATGATTATTGGGATGAACATCTTGAAGGACCTGAATCTGGTGCTGTTTACCAAGAAGGGGCCCAAGTACTGGCAAGGAGTGACCGCACATAAGGCCACCCGCCGTGCCTTTCAACAAGTGGTCCGGACCTGCAACCTCCAGCGAATGACCGAAGAACAGCTGCCGCTGGCCACGGTCACCGTACCCCGCCATACTAGGATCACCTTACCAGCTGGAAAGGAGACAGTTATCTCACTACCCCTTGGCACCATGAGACAGTTTGAAGGCGTGGAGGTGCTGATTGAGCCGCGCTCCCCGAGGGAGGGGAAGCTGAACCCACTAGTCGCTCGAACTCTAGCAGTAGTGAGAAAGGGAAGAATTCCTGTCAGGCTGGGCAACACGGCTAATGTGAGCGTTGACCTAGAAGCCGGGACACAGCTCGGCCGAGTCTACGCTCTAACCGAAGAGGTGAACCCTATGAGCCCCCTCCAGTTTGTACCGTCTACAGAGGGAGATTGGACAGTGACGGTCTCTACCATGGCCGCTGTCGCGGGTGACACCAACGTGGGGCGAGAACTCCGAGAGAAGTGTCAGTTGGACGTATCCCAATACTCCAAACGGGAGGTGTCTCAGGTGGAAGAGCTACTCCAAGAGCATCAGGCGTCCTTTGCCCGGCACGACACCGATTTTGGGTGCACCACCAGTATCAAACACGAGATCCCCACCGGTGACACTGCTCCTATCCGTGAAAGGTACCGCCAAATTCCTCCCCAGCAATACCAAGAAGTGAAAAATCTCCTGAATTCCATGCTACACGCGGGAGTGGTACGGGAAAGCCAGAGCCCCTGGGCGGCGCCGGTAGTGTTAGTCAAGAAGAAGGACGGATCCCTGAGATTCTGTGTGGACTACCGCCGTTTGAATGCTTGCACCATCCGGGACTCGTACCCTCTGCCAAGGATCGAAGAATCCCTGACAGCCCTGAAGAAAGCCAAATACTTCTCCTCGTTGGATCTGGCCAGCGGATATTGGCAGGTACCTATGCATGAGAAAGATAGAGAGAAGACTGCTTTCATCTTACCCATGGGCCTGTACGAGTTTGACCGGATGCCCTTTGGTCTGAACAACGCGCCGGGGACTTTCCAGCGGCTGATGGAGCGCTGCTTGGGAGACTTCAACTTCGACTTCACCCTCATCTATCTGGACGACATTGTAGTCTATTCGGCCACATTTGAAGAACACCTGCAGCAGCTGGGCCGTGTGTTCAGTAGGTTGAGGGAACATGGCCTGAAGTTGAAACCCAACAAGTGCCGTCTTCTGCAGCCCGAGATCAATTACCTGGGTCACCGGATCTCAGCCGAAGGCGTCCAGCCATCTTCAGAGAAGATAGCCGCCGTACGGGATTGGCCGCAGCCCACAAACGTCAAGGAGGTCAGGGCTTTCCTGGGGTTGGCCGGCTACTACCGCCGGTTCGTCAAAAACTTCGCCCGGCTTGCTGCACCCTTGCAGGATCTGCTTCGAGGGACCACCAACAGCCCCAGAGGACGACTCATCCGCTGGGGACCCAGCCAGGAAGACTCCTTCCAAGCCCTAAAGGGTGCCTTAACGGCTCCCCCCATCCTGGCATATGCGGACTACAACCTGCCCTTCCAACTACACACCGATGCCAGTTTACAGGGTCTAGGGGCAGTACTTTCACAGGTCCAAGACGGCAAGGAACGGGTCATAGCCTATGCCAGTCGGTCCCTACATGAGGGCGAGAAGAACCCCACCAATTATAGCTCGTTCCGGCTGGAGCTGTTGGCCCTAACGTGGGCTATGGCGGAGAAATTTGCAGGGTATCTCACGGGGACCGAAGTACTAGTCCTGACCGATAACAACCCGTTGGCCCATCTAGAAAATGCGAAGCTCGGAGTCATGGAGCAGCGTTGGATGGCTCGGCTCTCCAAGTTCAATTACAAGATCAAGTATCGGGCTGGCGCTGAGAACCAAAATGCGGACAGCCTGTCTAGAGTGTCATACCCCTTACTCAACCGAGACCGGGATGAAGAATTAGAAGGGGACGAGACACCTGACTTTGCAAAGCTCGCCCAACAGATGGTGGATCACCGCCAGCTCGTTGTGGGCGAAGCTGGAACTCCGGTGGGAGTCGCCTTGCCACCCCAGGAGTGGTGCAGGATTCAGGACCAGAACCCCGATTGGGCTCTACTCAAACAATGGGTGAAACGACAGCAGAAGCCTCCCGCCGATATACGGGCGCAACTGTCTACCGGGACCTTGACCCTGCTCAGCCAGTGGGACCGGCTGATTCTGAGAGAAGGAGTGCTATACCGGAAGGTTCTCTTGTCACACATGCTGGAAGAATGCGCACAAGTTGTAGTGCCTGAACAATTGGCCCGTGAGATGGTGGTCCAGGCCCACAAAAGGAATGGACACTTCGGAATGGACAAGACTTTTCGGTGGGTTCAACAGTCCATCTATTGTCCGGGGCTTCGCAAGCTGGTTGAAGACGTCTGCCAGACCTGTCGCACCTGTGAACTACACAAGTCCTCTGAGCAGCGTGCACCTGTTCAGACAATTAAAACATCCAGACCCCTTGAGCTGTTGATGGTGGATTATCTGCTGGTTGGGACGGCGAGCAGTGGCTATCAGTATTGTTTAGTCATGGTGGATCACTTCACAAAATTCGCTGTCGCTGTCGCTACCAAAGACCAGACGGCTGAATCGGCTGCTCGGGCCATCTGTCGACAGTTCATCCATGTCTACGGGTGCCCGGAGAGGTTGCACTCCGACCAGGGGGCTTGTTTCGAGGGCCGAGTCATCGAAGAGCTGCACCAGATGTATGGGATCCAGAAGTCGAGGACCACTCCTTATCACCCACAAGGGAACGGTGCATGTGAACGCTTCAACCGGACCCTACTCCAGCTGATCCGCACCTTGGCCGATGATAAGAAAGACCAATGGCCTCAATTCCTTCCTGATTTAGTATGGGCCTATAACAACCAGGTCCACTCTGTGACTGGCTACACTCCACACACCCTTCTCTTTGGTCGCCCCGGAAAAGGGGTCCATGACCTGAACCTATTTCGCCCTGGAGTTGACGTCTGCCATAACTACCCCTCCTGGCTAAATGCTCACCGACAGAAGATGGAGACGGTACACCGACTGGTGAGCAAACAAATCCGGGGCCAGATACATGCTGATCCACTCCCCGTGCAAGAACAACCCTTGAAGTTGGGACAGCCAGTCCTGCTCCGTATCAAGAAGCCCCAAGGGAAACTTCGAGCCAAGTGGGAGACTGAGGTTTACCGGGTAATCGAACGCCCCTACCCCAACGGGCATGTATACCGAGTGCGGGGTGAAGACAATCACAGCATCCGCACTGTGCACCGAAATATGTTGCGGCCCTGCCGATCCCAGCCTGACTCCCCTACCACAGTACCCGGAGGGGATGACACTACCAACACGACTGACGACACGGACGTTTCCCGGCACAGTGATCACCTTGACTCTGAGATCAGTGACCTCCCTACACAACCCAGTTCTTTCCCCGGGGTGCTGACTGGAGTGGGGCGTAGAGACAGTGACAGGGAGGGGAACAACCGACCCTTGAGGCGCACTGACCGCACCACTGCTGGGATCCCGCCCGGGCGGTCTTACAGGGACCAGTACGTATGGCCCACTTCTCAACCAACCCCTGTAACGTCTGCAGTCATCGCTGCCTGGGAACCGACGGTAGTTGACAGGGACTGCCAACCTTTAAGTGGGGGGGTATGTAATGGGGTCAACAAGTCCGACTGTATCCCTTCTGTAGAAATGGCTTTGAATACTGTTCCAGCAATTGCCCACAAGGGGGCAGCGGCGTACTGTACAACGACAAACACAGAGCTGGGAAATTCCCCACAGGAGCTGGTGTGTGAAAAACCAGAAGAGAAGACGCGGGAAAGGGTTGTTCAGCTCCGGAGCTCAGTGAGGAGAGTCCTGCGTGTGGTCTCCCTGAAGAGAGGGCTCGTTTTGCCGCAAAAGTCAGGAAGAAATCACCCGGTGAAAGCAGTTTCTGTCACTCCCAGTCTGCAGAACTTTGTTTTCCTCAGGGAGTTAACCGGACTACCGAGCACCGCCATCTGAGTGTAATTGCAGGGACTGTGACCTGCCTTCTTCTGCCCGGCGTGCTCCGGGACCAAAAGACTACTTATAATCCGTCACCAGCTGGGGAAGATAAAAGAAAAGAAAAGACCGAGGAGCTTCATCTCTCCAGCGCTGCACCGGGACCCATCACCGCGAGACCCCAGGCCTGCGACGTGGGAGCGACATCTTCTTTCGGGATAGACTGGTACGTGTTTGTAGGGAAAGTTAGGGAAAGTTGCCGCCATTTTTTGTTGTTGTTTTTTTTTCTTGCTGCATACCCGGAAGGAGTGAAAGTCCAGGGGCTTCCTATACCCATGTGTGCAGATAGCTCAGTTGATTGTATTATAAACATGTTTCCTAGTAAAGAAATGTTACTACCGGTAAAATCTGAGTATGGGGATTTTGTTGGAATAGAGCATACACACACACCCGCGGCCCTCCCATCGGTCGCTTCAGATAGATGAAAGATAGATAATAGATAGATGATAGATAGATAGAGGGATAGATAATAGATAAAAGAGGGATAGATAGATAGATAGATGATAGATAGATAATAGACAGCTAGATATTGCATATTACACTCGCTGCAGCGAGGCCCCTTTAACGCTGTGAACTTTCTATGACCTTTTTTTAAACCTGTTGTCAGGCCCATGACGTGTTCAGGGACATTCGCCAAACAGCTTCTGATTGGAGGTCACCGTTGGCGCGAACCGCAGCTCCTATATAAAGGCCGAGCTGACTGATAGGCCCTTGTGGGTTGTAGTTGGAGCGAGGAGAAGTCGGTGTTGTGCAGTTACGTTCTTGGATCTGAGGAGTTATCGTTCGTTCATCGGAGAATTTATCGTTCGTGGATCGGAGGAGTAATATGATGGAGAGGGGATTTCCAGACAGCGTTATGGAGAAAGAAATGAGGAAGATCGGCCGCCATGGGGGCAGAGAGGACGGGAGTTCTGGTGGCGCGAGGTGTGGACCCCTGCTGGAGCGGAGCGGTGAGTAATGTGTTCTGTGTCGTGCTGTCTGTCCCGTCACTAGATGTGATCGTGTAAATCAGCGGTCTCAAACACGCGGCCCCCAGGCCCGTGCCCCTGTAGCATCGCGGCCGGTGCAGGGGCCGCAGTCACTGTCTGCGCTTTGTTAGATGAGTGTTTTGCCGGCGGCGCTGATATCTGAGTCACGGACTCTGCGCTCTCGCGCCGGCAAAACAATCATCTGACATAAGTCACTGACAGTGGCTGCGACCCCTGCACCGGCCGCGATGCTACAGGGGCACGGGCCTGGGGAGCCGCACGAAGCAGAGATGAGGCAGCCGAGGGAGCGCGGGACAGGTGAGAAGAATGGTGTGTGTGTGTGTGTGTGTATATGTGTGTGTGTGTGCGGGAAGGCACATTAACCCCTAAGCGACCTATGACGTACTGGGTACGTCATGGCTCCTTGGTACTTAAGGACCCATGACGTATCCAGTATGTCATGGCGAGATCGCGGCCCCAGTGGCTGCGATCACTTTGCATTGCAAATACCTTAGATTCGGGGAGGAGGGGAAATCAAGAGGGGTGGTTTCTCCTCCCCGGACCTATGGACGCCGGATGCGTTTTTTTGCACTGCGCCGGTTTGAGCAGTGCGGCTCAATCCAGCTCAAAAACCTATGCAACGGATGCGGTGAAAAAACGGATCCGTTACATAAGTTTTTCCATGCGGCCCTTCCGGTTTCTCACGGATGCGGCTTGATACTGAGCATGCGCAGTGCAAAAAAAACGCATCCGGCGTCCACAGGCATGCATTGTAAATGCGTTTTTTTCGCCACACAAAAAAGTGCCAGGCAACGTTCCATCTGGCGACGCATCGGCTAAATATGCCACATCCGGCAAAAAACGGTCACAATGCAAGGCCATGCGGCACAATACGGCGCTAATGCAAGTCTATGCGGGAAAAAATGCAACCGGCGGCAAAAAAAAACCCCGTTGCATTTTTCTGCAGAGCGCCGTATTGTGCCGCAGAGCAAAAACCGGATGTGTCAGTTTTTTGCAATCGGACACAATCCAGTTTATTAATTAGCAAACTTGTCCCAACTAAAGGCCCCGTCACACTAAGCAACATCGCTAGCAACATCGCTGCTAAGGAACAACTTTTGTGACGTTGCTAGCGATGTTGCTGTGTGTGACATCCAGCAACAACCTGGCCCCTGCTGTGAGGTCGTTGGTTGTTGCTGAATGTCCTGGGCCATTTTTTAGTTGTTGCTGTCCCGCTGTGAAGCACAGATCGCTGTGTATGACAGCGAGACAGCAACAACTAAATGTGCAGGCAGCAGGAGCCGGCTTCTGCGGAGGCTGGTAACCAATGTAAACATCGGGTAACCAAGAAGCCGATATTTACCTTTGTTACCAGCCTCCGCCGCTCTCACTGCCTGTGCTGCCGGCTCCTGCTCTGTGCACATGTAGCTGCAGGACACATCGGGTTAATTAACCCGATGTGTACTGTAGCTAGGAGAGCAGGGAGCCAGCGCTAAGCATTGTGCGCTGCTCCCTGCTCTGTGCACATTTAGCTGCAGCACACATCGGGTAATTAACCCGATGTGTGCTGTAACTAGGAGAGCAGGGAGCCAGCGCTAAGCATTGTGCGCTGCTCCCTGCTCTGTGCACATTTAGCTGCAGCACACATCGGGTAATTAACCCGATGTGTGCTGTAACTAGGAGAGCAAGGAGCCAGCGCTAAGCATTGTGCGCTGCTCCCTGCTCTGTGCACATTTAGCTGCAGCACACATCGGGTAATTAACCCGATGTGTGCTGTAGCTAGGAGAGCAAGGAGCCAGCGCTCAGTGTGCGCTGCTCCCTGCTCTCTGCACGTGTAGCTGAGTGCGCTGATAACCAAGGTAAATATCGGGTTGGTTACCCGATATTTACCTTAGTTACCAAGCACAGCATCTTCCACGCGGCGCTGGGGGCTGGTCACTGGTTGCTGGTGAGCTCACCAGCAACTCGTGTAGCGACGCTCCAGCGATCCCTGCCAGGTCAGGTTGCTGGTGGGATCGCTGGAGCGTCGCTTAGTGTGACATCTCACCAGCAACCTCCTAGCAACTTACCAGCGATCCCTATCGTTGTTGGGATCGCTGGTAAGTTGTTTAGTGTGACTGGACCTTTACATCAAGGAGCATCACTCCACTTACACAATCTAAGGGGCACTTTGCACACTGCGACATCGCAGGCCGATGCTGCGATGCCGAGTGCGATAGTCCCCGCCCCCGTCGCAGCAGCGATATGTGGTGATAGCTGGCGTAGCGAAAATTATCGCTACGCCAGCTTCACACACACACTCACCTGCCGTGCGACGTCCCTGTGGCCGGCGACCCGCCTCCTTGTTAAGGGGGCGGGTCGTGCGGCGTCACTGCGACGTCACACGGCAGGCGGCCAATCGGAGCGGAGGGGCGGAGATGAGTGGGATGTAAACATCCTGCCCACCTCCTTCCTTCCGCATATCCTACGGAAGCCGCGGTGACGCCGGTAGGAGATGTTCCTCGCTCCTGCGGCTTCACACACAGCGATGTGTGCTGCCGCAGGAGCGAAGAACAACATCGGACCGTCGCGTCAGCGTAATCATGGATTACGCCGACGCTGCACCGATGATACGATTATGACGCTTTTGCGCTCGTTAATCGTATCATCCAGGCTTTACACACTGCGATGTCGCATGCGATGCCGGATGTGCGTCACTTTCAATTTGACCCCACCGACATCGCACCTGCGATGTCGCAGTGTGCAAAGTGCCCCTCAGCCTTATCTCATGATTGTTACAATCAAAAGATACTCCGAGTGTATCAATGCACAATAAAGAATTCCATAAGCTTTTTTAGGATAAAACCCAAAACTTTATTAGGCAATCAAACATATAAATATTAAAATAAACAGGGAGACACACCTTGTTGAAGGACAGAAATATGCCACCGTTTTGAACACGCATCGGTATTTTCAGTCAGATAAAGCACAAGTATTGCAAATCGTTATTATTATTCTTTCATGTGTCAAACTATACCTGCACACTTGGTGATTAACAAATCACACTCACTGTGGTGGAATACGATAGTGATGCTGTGCATTTCTAGATGAACACCTTTATTCAGAGCATTGCCACTTGTGCTTCTGACTGTGCACATTGCAGCGTTTTCATCTGTGAATGATTGAACAACTTGGATGTGTGTCAAGACTGTTAATTACTTTTCATAATATATGTGTCTGCCCACATGTCTTATGGTGATGACTATATATAGTTTGATTATGATATTGGCGGTATATGTATACTCTTTACAGACAAAAGCCCTGATTTCATCTATTTTTATGGGCCAAATATAATATAATATACTTACCTATTTTGTTCAATCTGTGGGATTGTTATGAGCCTATAGGTGCATTGTATGTATATGCGGCTATTGACACACATCCATATTGTGGAGCATAGTATGCACAGGGCTTGAGCATGCTGACGGCAAGGCACCTATATGAATATAGGTTTATTATGCCAGAATAGCAATAACGAAGGGTGGAATTGCTGCCTGCAATGTTCATGTCTTGATAATTTTGGTTAAAATAATGATATCTTGCTACTAATAGTTTGACACATGAAAGAATAATAATAACGATTTGCAATACTTGTGCTTTATCTGACTGAAAATACCGATGCGTGTTCAAAACGGTGGCATATTTCTGTCCTTCAACAAGGTGTGTCTCCCTGTTTATTTTAATATTTATATGTTTGATTGCCTAATAAAGTTTTGGGTTTTATCCTAAAAAAGCTTATGGAATTCTTTATTGTGCATTGATACACTCGGAGTATCTTTTGATTGTAACAATCATGAGATAAGGTTTAAGACAATCCACTTTGTGCCTGGTGCAACGGATACGTCTCTGATTGTGTAAAAACTGAGGTGACGGATCCCATTTTTTTTTTTCTTTGTTTTTAGGCTGAGAGAGAGAGACCCCACCATCCCCGCACATACACCGGCACTCCCCCCACCCACCATCCCCGCACATACACCGGCACTCCCCCCACCCACCATCCCCCCACATACACCGGCACTCCCCCCACCCACCATCCCCGCACATACACCGGCACTCCCCCCACCCACCATCCCCACAGATACACCGACACGCACCATCACTGCACATACACCGGCACTCCCCCCACCCACCATCCCCGCACATACACCGGCACTCCCCCCACCCACCATCCCCACACATACACCGACACGCACCATCACTGCACATACACCGGGACTCCTGCACGCACCATCCCTGCACATACACCGGCACTCCCGCACGCACCATCCCTGCACATACACCGGCACTCCCGCACGCACCATCTCCGCACATACACCGGCACTCCCGCACGCACCATCACCGCACATACACCGGCACTCCCGCACGCACCATCACCGCACATACAGCGGCACTCCTGCACGCACCATCACTACACATACACCGGCACTCCCCCCACGCACCATCACCGCACATACATCGGCACTCCCCCCACGCACCATCACTGCACATACACCGGCACTCCCGCACGCACCATCACCGCACATACAGTGGCACTCCTGCACGCACCATCACTACAGATACACCGGCACTCCCCCCACTCACCATCACCGCACATACACCGGCACTCCCCCCACTCACCATCACCGCACATACACCGGGACTCCTGCACGCACCATCCCTGCACATACACCGGCACTCCCGCACGCACCATCTCCGCACATACACCGGCACTCCCGCACGCACCATCACCGCACATACACCGGCACTCCCGCACGCACCATCACCGCACATACAGCGGCACTCCTGCACGCACCATCACTACACATACACCGGCACTCCCCCCACGCACCATCACCGCACATACATCGGCACTCCCGCCACGCACCATCACTGCACATACACCGGCACTCCCGCACGCACCATCACCGCACATACAGTGGCACTCCTGCACGCACCATCACTACAGATACACCGGCACTCCCCCCACTCACCATCACCGCACATACACCGGCACTCCCCCCACTCACCATCACCGCACATACACCGGCACTCCCCCCACGCACCATCACCGTACATACACCGGCACTCCCGCACGCACCATCACTACACATACACCGGCACTCCCGCACGCACCATCACTACACATACACCGGCACTCCCGCACGCACCATCACTACACATACACCGGCACTCCCGCACGCACCATCACTACACATTCACCGGCACTCCCGCACGCACCATCACCGCACATACACCGGCACCCCCCCACGCACCATCACCGCAAATACACCGGCACTCCTGCACGCACCATCACTGCACATACACCGGCACTCCCACACCCACCATCCCCGCACATACACCGGCACTCCCGCACGCACCATCACTACACATACACCGGCACTCCCGCACGCACCGTCACTACACGTACACCGGCCCTCCCGCACGCACCATCACTGCAAATACTCCGGCACTCCCGCACGCACCATCACTGTACATACACCGGCACTCCCGCACGCACCATGACCGCACATACACCGGCACTCCTGCACGCACCATCACTACACATACACCGGCACTCCCTCACGCACCATCATTGCAAATACACCGGCACTCCCGGGGGAGTTAAAGGGGTTAACCAGAAGCACAATGTTATTAAAGATAATTTGTCTAATAGAGTAGATCTTACAGTATATGTAATGTGCAACTTTTACCTATTGTAGATTAAGGTGTCAGATCTGCTTTAGAATAGAATTTTGTTGCTTTAAAATATTCTAATTTAAAATAAATACTACCAAGTTTGCATTAAGAATATTTTATATTTTTTCTGTTTATAATTATTGTTTATAAAACAATGTGATCGGCAGTGCTGAATGGGTGTGGATGGGGAGTGGTTATGGGCGTGACTAGTTGTGAAATGGGTATGGTTAGGGGCGTGGCCTAAAATCGCCGTGGCGCACACATAGCGTGACACACAGTTTGGCCCTCTTTCCTTTCTTGGAAAGTTTGGAGGTATGTGTCTGTCCTCAGAAATAAAAATGGACCCCAAAATGTGTTGTGTAATTTCTGCCAATACCCTTGTGAAAATGAGAAAATTGGAACTAAAGCAAAATTTGTATGTCAATGTGTGTTTTTATTTTCATGGCTCAATGTTATAAAACTTTGTGAAGCATCTGGGGATTTATGGTGCGCACCACGTATCTAGATGAATTCCTTGAGGGGTTTAGTTTCCAAAATGGGGTCACTTGTGGGAGTCTTCACTGTTTGCACATCAGGGGCTCTACAAATGCAGCATGCTCTCTGGAATAGATAGCAAATTCCGCTCCGTCCCTTCCAGACCCCACCTTGCGCTCGCACATCGTTTTTCCACTAAATATGCAGTATCAACATACTCAGGAGAAATAGGACAGAATTCTATGCTCCATATTATTTCTCCTGTAACCCTTGTGAAATGGAACAATTTTTTGCTAAATAAACACATTTTTGTGTGAAAAATTAAAATGTTAATTTAATGTTCAAAATTGCTTTAATTAGTGTGAAGCATCTAAAGGGTAAATAAGCTTCTTGGATTTGGTTTTGACTACTTTGAGGGGTGCAGTTTTTTAAAGCTGTCACGTTTAAGTATTTTCTGTCACATTGGCCCCTTAAAGTCACTCCAAATGTGAAGTGGTCCCTAAACAAAAAATTAGTTTGAGAAACTTTTAACCCATCTAGATTACTGAGAAGCAAATTGTTCCAAAACTGCTGCTGTTGTAAAGCAGATGTAAATGATGCTTATGACCTCACTGAGGAGAAGATGGAGAAATCTGACCGCCCTCGGATGGCAATGTGTCCCTCGCACCATAGACCTGAATGAGTCTTATCCGATTGAATGGCAAATTGTAGCCGGCACCAAGAGGTTCTGTCAGTAAAACAACAAATTGGGCCTCAGCACTGGCCCTCTGAAAAACGTTGGGCCGAGTGCTATTCAATAAAAAATCCGCTAGCACTCGTCCAGCTAATCCGGTGGCGTGAGCCCTTCCATCCAATATTGCAGTGTCTCAGCAACTTCAGGTTGGGCGACGTAAAACAGGAACAGAAATGTAAATGAGGCCGAATGTAAAGATTGTATCTCATCAATATCTATGTCCACTTTAATTTTTAGGTATGAAGAAGAAAATAAAAGCCGGAAAAGATGGCGAGAGCAGACAGGAGGTAAGAAATCAATAAATAGCAACCAATGTATTTGTGTAAAAGGGGTTGTCTGTATAGATAGTCTGGCCGTATGTGAGTGATGATGTGACTGTGCATGTTGTCACCATTTCCAGGTTCCTCAAGTCGTTCCTTGCTGACTAGTCTCATCTGCCTTATCTCAATTCTCTTGTGATTGGTAGCCGGGGGTGAGGGACATAGTCCAGCACCCGCCTGACACGCTACAGAAAAGGGGTTTGCAGTGTGTGTTTGGGTTGGTGCTGTGGTGCGATACCTGAGTAACCGGGTACTTCTGGGCTGTCAGTCCGCTGCTGCTGCTGCTCCAAGGAACATGCTGCAGATTCACTCCCATAAGAATAAAGTCCACACTTGGGCCAGCTATAAAACACTTTGTCTTTACTGTCACCAGTGTCTTGGAAACACCAATCTTCCCCATAGGAGAGGCACCCATATTTCACAGGCATTGTTTCACAGTTCAACATGGCTCTCCCCATCACGGCTGTTCTCAGGGTCTCACCGGCATGAGAGTTTCTTCTCTACACTTCACTGTTCTCTGAAAGGCTATCTTCTACCGGGTTGCATCCGAGGATCCCAATCCTGCAGTGACGGTGACTGTCTGAAGACTAAGAGGTACTTTGCACGTTGCGACAACGCTACTGCGATATCGGTGGGGTCAAAACAAAAGTGACGCACATCCGGTAGCGACGTCGCAACGTGTAAATACTAGGAGCGGAGATGAACGAGCGTGAAACAGTCAAAAATCGCTGATCTGTGTCACGTCGTTCATTTCCATAATGTCGGTGCGTCCGCAGGTAAGATGTTGTTTGTCATTCCTGCAGCGCCACACATCGCTGTGTGTGAAGCTGCAGGACCAACAAACATCTCCTTCCCTGCATCTGCCGTCCACTGGCTATGTGGAAGGAAGGAGGTGGGCGGGATGTTTACATCCTGCTCATCTCTGCCCCTCCGCTTTGATTGGCCGGCCGCTTTGTGACGTCGCTGTGACGCCTAAAGCACCTCCCCCTTAAAGGAGGGTTTCCTCGGCAGTCACAGCGACGTCGCCGACCAGGTATGTGAGTGTAAAGCTGCCGTAGCGATAATGTTCGTTACGGCAGCTCGCACTACATATCACAGGTGCGACGGGGGCGGGTACTATCGCGCTCGGCATCGCTATCATTAGCTAGCGATGTCGCAGCGTGCAAAGTACCCCTAAGGTCCTTACAATAACCGCACTATTCACTTTATCCTTCTTGGCGCTATTCTAGTTCACTCTCTACTTCCAGGCTACCTCTCTGTAACATAATGCTTCAGTTCACCAGCTTCTGATTTCCTCCTGCCCAATGCTTCTGCCTGTTTCTCTACCGCTGCACCACTCAGCTGCTTCTTCACACCATCTCTGGCACTATCTGACTAAGGCTATGTCCGCATGTTGCATTATTTTCTTATGTATTGGTTGCGTTTTAAACTGCATTGTGTTATTTGACAAACTGCATGCGTTTTGCTTCCCCAGCAAAGGCTATGAGAAATCAGAATTTCCATCTGCACGTTGCATTCTTTTTGTCAGCGTTTATTTTGACATATATTTCTCAAAATCTTTGACCAAAAAAAGCAGCATGTTCATTCTTTTTGCGTTTTGGTCATGTTTTGTCACCCATTGAAATGAATAAGGTATGTCCAAAATGCAACCAAAATGTTAGCTGTGCGTTTCCACTGCTTTTTGGTTGCATTTTGTATGCATTTTTCTTCGGCGCTCTATTGGGAGACCCAGACGATTGGGTGTATAGCTACTGCCTCCGGAGGCCACACAAAGCATTACACTAAAAAGTGTAAGGCCCCTCCCCTTCTGGCTATACACCCCCCGTGGGATCACGGGCTGCTCAGTTTTCAAGCTTTGTGCGAAGGAGGCACACATCCATGCATAAGCTCCACTGTTTAGTCAGCAGTAGCTGCTGACTATATCGGATGGAAGAAAAGAGGGCCCATACTAGGGCCCCCAGCATGCTCCCTTCTCACCCCACTTGCGGTTTGTAAGGTTGAGGTACCTATTGCTGGTACGGAGGCTGGAGCCCACATGCTGTTTTCCTTCCCCATCCCCCTGAGGGGCTCTGAGGGAGTGGGATCTTTCCGGCCACCAAGCCCTGAGGCCGGGCTCCATCCACAGACCCATAGAACCTGCTGGATGTGGAGCGGGAGTGCCGTTCAGGGACAAGGCCCTGCAACTTTCAGGTACTCTGTGTCCCCGTATGGCAGGCCACGCACACTCCAGGCTTGCTGGGTGTGCTAGTGCGCCGGGGACTGTAGCGCTGTGCGCTGGGCTTATAGTCCCTGCAGATTACTGGGGGACTTTACGTGTGGGGACCGCCGCGCCGACAGCCCCTGGAGCGGCGGCGCAGCTGCGACTTGTAGTGCGCCGGGGACGCGCCGACCGCGCTTTTACGGCGGCGGCGCTTCTAACTTTAGTCCCCGGCTTTTGCGGCCTAGCGCCGCTTCGTTCCCGCCCCCACCCTGTCACTCAGGGAAAGGGAGAGACGCTGTTCTATAGTAGCGCCGAGGGCTGGAGCCTTATTTGCATTCTCCAGCCCCCTTCACTAGACACAGTGGGCGCCGGGTTCCCGCTCTTGTCTCGGGCACGCCCTCGGCCCGCCCCTCTCCTCTGGACGCCGGCAGCCATTCCGGCACGCAGAGCGGGAAAACGGAGACAAGCGCTGAGCTACCAGCACAGGATTCCGGCGCCACACACCCGCTTTTGTGCGGGCGGTAAGCGGCAACTAAAGTGCTGACCCACTAATGCCGAAGTGTCCTGTTGTACTTTTGTACGGTCGCTATTCAGGATGCAGACCTAGAAACAGCAGCAAAAGATCAGGGGTGCTAAAGCACAGACTCTATATGCTGCTTGTCTTGCATGTGCTGCAGTGTCATGTGTCCTTTATGCTTGTATGCTTTACATTGCACTGTAAGGGCTATTCTTGGCTGTCTACCCGCCTAGATGGCTATACTGCGGCAGCAAACAGCAATGGTGCTAAGGCACAAGCTTTCAATGCTGCTTGGATTGCATGTACTGCAGAGTTTGTTTTCATGCTTGTACATTCACTGCATGTCGCTATTCTTGGCTAATGCTCCTTGATGACTAGACAACAGCAGCAGAAAAGCAAGGGTGCTAAGGCACAAGCTTTCAATGCTGCTTGGATTGCATGCGCTGCAGTGGTTATTTTCATGCTTGTATGCTATACATTCACTGTATGTCGCTTTTCTTGGCTAATGCTCCTGAATAACTAGACAACGGCAGCAGAAAAGCAAAGGTGCCAAGGCACAGGCTTTCTATGCTCCTTGTACTGCATGTGCTGAAGTGTTTATTGTACTTCATGCTTGTATGCCATACATTGCACTGTACGGTCGCTATTCTTGGCTAATGCTCCTAGATGGCTAGACAGCAACAGCAAAAAAAAAAAAAAAAAAAAAAAAAAGCATGGGTGCCAAGGCACAGGCTTTCTATGCTGCTTGTACTGCATGCGATACTGTTCCAGGACCCCCAGTGTGTGCAATTACTCAACGGGGTCTCTGCTACAGGTGGCCAAAAGAACCACCTGTGATCCCTGTCCAGGGACAGGGACGGAGTTGCAGTTTCCGCTGATATATTGTCTGTGACTATGACTAACATCTTACAGACTTTGCAGTCCAGACAGACCTTGGGCAATGTTGATTCAATGCCCCTGGCCACCCTGATTTCGAAACAAATCATGGCTCCAGGAGGGTCCCATGCATCCCAGGGTGCAGGCTCTGACACGGACGACAGTCCCAGACGGCCTAAGCGAGCTCCCTAAGAACGGCCCTCGACTTCATCACAGTACTCTCTGTATGATGATGCAGACGTAGCTGTTCAGGACTCTGATCCTGAGACCGCTCTCAATCCGGATACACCGGATGGTGACGCTATAGTGAATAATCTTATAGCGTCCATCAATGGAAGGTTGGGTATTTCTCCCTCAACTCCTCCAGTGGAGGGGTCAGCTTCACAGCAGAAGAAATCCCTATTTCGGTATCTCAAGCGTATATTGAGTACTTTTCTGGTCACTCTGACTCCAGAGAAGCAGTCCAGGAACATCACGCTTATCCCGATAAGCGTTTCTCCAACCGTATTGAGGATACGCGTTGTCTCTTCCCCCCTGACGTGCTCAAGCGCTCCAAGGGTGGATCCCCCAATCTCCAGGCTTGCGGCTAGATCTATAGTTGCAGTGGAAGATGGGACTTCACTTAAAGATGCCATTGACAGACAGATAGCCCTCTGGTTGCAATCTGTCTATGAAGCTATCGGCGGGTCGGTTGCCCCGGCATTCGCAGCCATAGAGGCACTCCAAGCTATTTCAGCTAGTATTGCGCAGAGGGACGCGGTCACATGTACATCTTGGCCGCAGTAGCGTCCTTCACCTCGCAATGTCGGCATTGCGACTCAAGCTGTTTATGCTGTCCTGGACTCTACGAGCCGTACGTCAGTGGCGTCCGCCAACTCCGTGTTGTTACGCTCCTAGTGTTAAGGGATTGGAGCAGATGCTGCTTCCACAAAAGTGCTTAACCAGATTGCCTTTATCTGGTGACAGACTGTTTCGTGAGCGGTTGGATTAAATCATTCAACTGTCCAAGGGTACGGATTCTTCCTTACCCCAGCTATCAAACAAGACCCATCAGGAGAAGGGACAGTCGAGGTTTCGGTCCTTCCCAGGCTCGGGCACGTCCCAATTGCCCTCGTCCAACAGGACTCAAAAGGCTCAGAGGGGCGCAGGTTCCTGGCGGGCTCAATCACGCCCGGAGAAGGCAGCCGGAGGAACCGCTACCAAGGCGGTTTCCTCATGACTTTCAGCCCTCTCTCTCCGCGTCCGCGGTCGGTGGCAGACTCCCCCGCTTTAGCGACATTTAACTGCCACAGGTCAATGGCCGGTGGGTGAGAGACAGTTTGTCGCAAAAACTTCCTCACCGGCCGAGCCGAGGCTCTTCTGCAGGCAGTAGGAGTCGTAATCCCGGTTCCTCCTCAGGAACAAGAGACACTTTTTACTCCGATCTGGTCGGGGTGACAAAATAGGACGACTCCTTCCGTTCCGTTCTGGACCTTAAACTGCTCAACAAGCACGTGAAAACCAGGCGGTTCCGGATGGAATCCCTCCGCTCCGTCATTGCCTCAATGTCTCAAGGAGATTTCCTAGCATCAATAGACATCAGGATGCTTATCTCCACGTGCCGATTGCTCCAGAGCACCGGCGTTTGCTACGATTCGTTATTGAAGACGAGCATCTTCGGTTCGTAGCCCTACCCTTCGGTCTGGCGACAGCCCCACGGGTTTTCACCAAGTTCATGGCAGCAGTGGGACCACTCCCGCACTCTCAGGGTCACCCTGTGATCCCTTACTTAGACCATCTACTTGTCAAGGCACTCTTTTAGGAGGCATGCCAACACAGCCTGAACATGGCGCTGGAGACTTCCCAGAGTTTCGGGTGGGTCCTCAACTTTTCAAAGTTAAACCCAATCGCTGGCATATCTTAGCTTGGGGTTTCACACTCTCTCAGCGATGGTGAAGCTTCCACTGGACAAACAGCGGTCACTACAGACGGGGGTGCAGTCTCTCCTTCAAGGAGACACCTCATCCAGAGGCAGTCCCTTTCACGCAGTTTCATCTGCGTCCACTTCAATAGAACATTCTTCGCTAATGGGAGGGGAAGTCGATGTCCCTACACAGGAACGTCCCCCTTTCTCAGACGATCAAGGACTCTCTTCAGAGGAGTCCACTCTTCAGATCAATTGTCTGGAGCTCTGGGCAGTGTATATTGCCCTGCAAGACTTCCTGCAGTGGCTGGAAGGCAAACAGATCCGAATTCAGTCGGACAATCCACAGCGGTGGCATACATCAACCACCAAGGCGGACTACGCAGTCGGCGAGCCTCCCAGGAAGTCCGCCGGATTCTGCTAGGGGTGGAAGACAGAGCATACACCATATCCGCAGTTCACATCCCGGGCGTAGAAAACTGGGAAGCAGACTTCCTCAGTCACCAGGGCGTGGACGCAGGAGAATGGTCTCTGCACCCGGACGGGTTTCACGAATCGGCACAACAGCAAGGTCCCGGTTTTCATGACGATCAAAGAGCTCTGGCGACAGGCATCTCACGGTCGGTCAACCGTGGGCACTACCAGACCGGCCAGACTTACTGTCCCAAGGGCCGTTTTTCCATCTGAATTCTACGGCCCTGAACCTACTGTGTGGCCATTGCGTCCTAGATCCTAGTGTCCTCAGGATTATCCCAAGGGGTCGTTGCCACCATGAGACAGGCTATGAAGCCCACGTCTGCTAAGATCTACCACGGAAGTGGAAGATTTTCTTTTACTGGTGCTCTGTACAAGGAGTGTCCCCCTGGCCATTGGCATTGCCTACTTTTCTTTCCTTCCTGCAATCTGGGTTGGAAAAGGGCTTGTCGCTCGGCTCCCTTAAAGGGCAAGTCTCGGCGCTATTGGTGTTTTTTTCAGAAGCGTCTAGCACGACGTCCGCAGGTACGCACGTTCCTGCAGGGGGTTTGTCATATCGTCCCCCCGTACGAGCGGCCGTTAGATCCATGGGATCTGAACAGGGTACTAGTTGCTCTCCAGAAGCCGCCTTTCGAGTCTCTGACGGATGTTTCACTCTCTCGACTATCACGGAAAGTGGCCTTTCTGGTAGCGATCACGTCTCTTCGGAGAGTGTCTGAGCTAGCAGCGCTGTCATCCAAGGCTCCCTTCCTGGTGGTCCACCAGGACAAGGTAGTGCTGCGCCCCATTCAGGAGTTTCTCCCTAAGGTAGTATCCTCGTTTCATATTAATCAGGATATCTCCTTACCTTCCTTTTGTCCTCATCCGGTTCACCGGTATGAAAAGGATTTACATTTGTTAGATCTGGTGAGAGCACTCAGAATCTACATTTCCCGCACGGCGCCCCTGCGCCGCTCTGATGCACTCTTTGTCCTTGTCGCTGGCCAGCGCAAGGGGTCGCAGGCTTCTAAAGCCACCCTGGCTCGATGGATCAAAGAACCAATTCTGGAAGCCTACCGTTCTGCGGGGCTTCCGGTTCCTTCAGGGCTGAAGGCCCATTCAACCAGAGCCGTGGGTGCGTCCTGGGCATTACGACACCAGGCTTCGGCTCAACAAGTGTGCCAGGCAGCTACCTGGTCGAGTTTGCACACTTTCACCAAACATTATCAGGTGCATACCTATGCTTCGGCGGACGCCAGCCTAGGTAGAAGAGTCCTGCAGGCGGCAGTGGCCTCCTCGTAGAGGAGGGCTGTCTTGCAGCTCTAACTTGAGGTATTTTGTTACCCACCCAGGGACTGCTTTTGGACGTCCCAATCGTCTGGGTCTCCCAATAGAGCGCCGAAGAAGAAGGGAATTTTGTTACTTACCGTAAATTCCTTTTCTTCTAGCTCTTATTGGGAGACCCAGCACCCGCCCTGTTGTCCTTCGGGATTTTTGATTTGTTTGCGGGTACACATGTTGTTCATGTTGAACGGTTTTCAGTTCTCCGATGTTACTCGGAGTGAATTTGTTTAAACCAGTTATTGGCTTTCCTCCTTCTTGCTTTAGCACTAAAACTGAGCAGCCCGTGATCCCACGGGGGGTGTATAGCCAGAAGGGGAGGGGCCTTACACTTTTTAGTGTAATGCTTTGTGTGGCCTCCGGAGGCAGTAGCTATACACCCAATCGTCTGGGTCTCCCAATAAGAGCTAGAAGAAAAGGAATTTACGGTAAGTAACAAAATTCCCTTCTTTGTCAACAAAAACGCAGGTCACCAACTTTTCTCCATTCTCTCTCTGTCTCTCTTTGTCTCTCTCCGCTTCATACTCACCATTTACTGGCGTAGGTGTCACGCTACTCCTGCAGCGCCTTTCCTCTGCTTCTGAAAGTGCCGACCGCTCATTAGGCTCATTTCATATTGACTGCTTCCCCGCCCACCGACGCCTATGATGGGGCGCGTCTGACTGCAACCAAATGCTGAGTGTCAGCTGTCTGACTACAACCAATCACAGATGCCGGTGGGCGGGTCTATATCATATAGTAAAATAAATAAATAATTAAAAAACAAACAAACAATAAATGGCGTGTGGTCCCTCTCCATTTTGAAACCCAACCAAGATAAAACCTCACAGATGAGGGATGGTATTCTCAGGCTGGGAGACCCACGTTATTGGGAGCCCCCTAGCCTAAAAATATCAGCCAACCGGAATTGCCGCATCCGTTAGATGTGACAGTCCCAGCACTTTACCCAGCTCATCCTGATTGCCCTGGTGCGGTGGCAATCCGGGTAATAAGGAGTTAATGGAAGCCCATGGAAGCCTCTAAGTCCTAGATTAGTCATGGCAGGCGTCTATGAGACTCCCCCTCATCACTAATTTGTAAGTGAAAGTAAATAAACACTAACACAGAAAAATCCTTTATTTCAAATAAAAGACAAAAAAGCTGTTGCACAGCTTCTAGCTTCCCAGTTGCAGAACAAAGTTCACAGAGCAGATTACATGGGATAACAAGCTCTTACTTCTGAGAGAACATGAGGTAATGATTTGCACAGTCATACAGCATTGCATCAGGAAGTGAAAAATGAAACCAGGAAGAAAAGAAAAGACTTTTTACAATACAGTGAGTAAGGAAACTTTACACAACATCGCCATCTACCGTTAGATCAGCATAAAGTCCTCCGTCACACATATACAAAGAAGTCCTCATCTGTTGCATATACCAACAAAAGCACTCTCTTTCATCACTTTATTAACCTTCCAACCTTCCCACCAGGTCGGACATAATCCACACAAGGTCCCACGACGCTTCCAGCACTGCTAAATCTGACCCTCACAGCGAGCGCCATAGAACAAAACTGCCCGCTGTGAGGTTCAGGCCGCAACTGAAGTGAGTAGCGCTATCAGCAGTGACGTCACTCAGGTTAGCTGCTGCCACAGCTGGAGTCCTCCATCTGTGACAGCATATCACCCGAGTGACTGAAGTGAGCTACGCAATCAGCGGTGCTGTCACTCAGGTGATTTCCGGTCACAGCAGGAGTCCTCCACCCGTGACGGCAAATCACCCGAGTGACTGAAGTGAGCAGCACGATCAGCGGTGCCGTCACTCAGGTGATTTGCGGTCATAGCTGTAGTCCTTCAGCCAGAATTGGTGCAATGTTAGGCTGGAAAGGGCCAAATAACGATGGCCCTTCCCACCCTAATAATATCAGCCCCAGATTGGCTGCTGTACCTTGGCTGGTTTTAGAAAAATGGGGGTGACCGCATGTCATTTTTTAAAAAGAAAAAAAAAAATCACTAAAAAAAGTGTGGGATCTCCTCTATTTTTCAGAACCAGCCAAGGTACAGCACACAGCTGAGGGTTGCAGCCCGCAGCTTCTGCTGTTCCTGTGCTAGATAAGAAAAATAGGGGGGCCCCAATTCAATTTTTTTTACCCCAAAAAATAAAAAAAACAGCTGGAAAAGCTAGCTGTCACTCTTTCGAGCTATTCTGTTATTTCTTTCTATCTATTCTATATATTCTTTCTTATTGTCTATTCTATATATTCTTTCTATCTAACTATTATTTTTATTTTTTTCTATCTCTTCTATCTATCAATTATCCTAATCTATCATATTTTATTTCTCCTTTAAAAAACTCACCCTGTCAAAAACGCATCCAAAATGCTTGCGTTTTGGATGCATTTTTTTTTGTCAAGCGCAGTGTTTGCAATTGTCAAAGTCTGCCAGAGGGTGCAATTTTTTTTGTCAAATCAAGAACGCAAGTTGCACACATACCCTTACTAACTCGGGAACTCCCAACCCCTATGCTATGAGGCCTGCTACACCAAAACTCCTAGTCCTGCATCTCTTGTGCAAGACTCCCTCCTAGCAAATAGGGAGCCCAATGCCACCTTGTCACAGCGACAGAATTGTGGCACAACTCACATAAAACTTACTCAATATACATTGGCAATGCAGCGCACGATGTCTTCAGGGGAGTACTGACCATGGGTAACCCTCTTATATCCCTCCCCTCTTTAACCTTGGTCATTCCCGACCAACTGGGCATCTGAAAAACATAAAAGCATGCACACATTCTACACTTAAAACAGTATCAAAACATTTCTTGATTTAAACATGAGGACTGTGGCCAACAACAGTACCCCACTCAGTCCAAGGAAGCAGTCTCTTTGTTTGGGACTTTGATTACCCACAAAATTGTTTTGTCATTATCTCCCACCAACTGCAAAGTGGGGGGCATATTTCTTTAAGAAAAATTCATCCACAAAGTTCTGGGGGCACAAACTGAAAAACACTGTCCTGTTTCCTGACCTGGCCAGCACATCGGGTCATCCGTTTCACTTTTCCCTCCTCCATGCTGCACAGGATAGGGCTCAGTCTCTCAGGGGCCATGGACTTTTCCCCCCATGGACTTTGTCCTGAAACAGGACAGGACTAAGTCCAGGGGGCAACGTCCATAAACAGGACATGATTAGTCCACAGGGGCAAAATGGGCCAAGTCCATGAGAGCTGCAAGGGACTCCTGGGCCGAAGTCACAGTCTTCCTCCTGCCCCAAGGGCTGGCAGAGTTCCCAAATCCAGCAGGGGGGCGCAACATGTGCCGAGCTTGGATTGGGGGGAAACAAAAAAACACACAGTTCAGACCACGAGGGGTATTACAACATCCCTCCACAATAATCAAAAGCAAAAACCTGGCCTTGTCCGGCCGCGAGGGTTATCATATTATCCCTTGGCTCACACAGGGCAACATCTCAGCCCAACAGAGGCTCATGGCCTTTAAAGGGGTTATCCGGCTTAATTTGCTTTTTTTTTATTATTTCCCTATGGGGCTACATTGGGGCAGGTAAGTAGATAGAGACCACTTACCTGCCCTGCTGTCAGCCCCTCTCCCCCGGCTCAGAGCGGTCATGTGACCGCTCCTGCCGCGATTTTGCTGCTTCCGGTCATTTCATGTCTACATGGGCAGGGCCATGTTGACATGCAAATGTGGAAACAGCATGTCGCCTCCCTGCTGGGCTGTACAGTGCGATGAGCCCCGCCCCCCTTCCCTGCACCCTCCCACACATTCCCCCGCACCTCCCCCTGCACTGCTGTGGGGGTCCGTGACCTGGCGGCGGGGCCTGGCGGCAGCTGCCATGGTGTCAGCTCCAGCACCGGCCCCCCTGCTCAGGATCACACATTCAAATATACCGGCATCACAGATCACAGATGCCGGTACATTTGAAAGTGCTGATGAGAAGCAGCGCAGCGCTGCTTCTCATCTTGCACGCTGTCTGAACTCTCTTCAGCACAGCGGTGAAGTCACCACTGTGCTGATATGTCTAGAGCACAGACAGCGCGCGAACGTGCAGGAGCGGCGGGGACCGATGACAGGTGAGTATGTACTCCCTATGGGGTGGTGTGTGTGTGTGTGTGTATGCGGTGCACAGCCCGATGTGTGTGTGTGTGTATGTATGTTTGTGTATGCGGTGCACAGCCCGATGTGTGTGTATGCGGTGCAGAGCCTGATGTGGTGTGGGGTGCAGAGCCCGATGTGGTGTGGGGTGCAGAGCCCGATGTGGGGCTGTTATTTGCAATGCTGTAGTGTAGTGCGCTGCCCTGTAGTGCCCTGCCCTGTAGTGCCCTGCCGTGCAGTGCGCTGCCGTGCAGTGCGCTGCCGTGTAGTGTGCTGCCCTGTAGTGCGCAGCCCTGTAGTGTCCTGTAGTGTCCTGCCCTGTAGTGCTCTGTAGTGTCCTGCCCTGTAGTGTCCTGTAGTGTCCTGCCCTGTAGTGTCCTGTAGTGATCTGCCGTGTAGTGTGCTGCCCTGTAGTGTCCTGTCCTGTAGTGTCCTGTAGTGCGCTGCCCTGCAGTGTCCTGCCCTGTAATGTGCTGCCCTGTAGTGTCCTGTCCTGTAGTGTCCTGTACTGTGCTGCCCTGTAGTGTCCTGTAATGTGCTGCCCTGTAGTGTCCTGTCCTGTAGTGTCCTGTAATGTGCTGCCCTGTAGTGTCCTGCCCTGTAGTGCCCTGTAGTGTGCTGCCCTGTAGTGTCCTGTAATGTGCTGCCCTGTAGTGTCCTGTCCTGTAGTGTCCTGTAATGTGCTGCCCTGTAGTGATCTGTCCTGTAGTGTCCTGTAATGTGCTGCCCTGTAGTGTCCTGTAATGTGCTGCCCTGTAGTGTCCTGTCCTGTAATGTGCTGCTCTGTAGTGCCCTGTAGTGTGCTGCCCTGTAGTGTCCTGTAATGTGCTGCCCTGTAGTGTCCTGTCCTGTAGTGTCCTGGAATGTGCTGCCCTGTAGTGATCTGCCCTGTAGTGTCCTGCCCTGTAGTGCCCTGTAGTGTGCTGCCCTGTAGTGTCCTGTAGTGTCCTGCCCTGTAGTGTCCTGTCCTGTAATGTGCTGCCCTTTTGTCTCCTGCCCTGTAGTGCCCTGTAGTGTCCTGTCCTGTAGTGTTCTGTAATGTCCTGCCCTGTAGTGTCCTGTCCTGTAGTGTCCTGTAATGTGCTGCCCTGTAGTGTCCTGTAATGTGCTGCACTGCAGTGTCCTGCCCTGTAGTGTCCTGCCGTGTAGTGATGAGAGGTCAGTGCTGGGGCAGAATATACTGACAGGGAATGTGTGTGCAGGGGGCGGACAGAGGGTGCGGCTGGACACTGGGGTGGGGCTGGACACTGAGGCCGGGCGGTGCCAGCTGTGACTGGGAGGTTTTGCACAGGAGGTGGTCAGTTTGCTGGAGCTGAATGTAAACAAGAAGCTGCACAGAATAAAGAGATAATTCAAGAGGAACAAAAGTTAGAAAACAAAAAATAACAATGTAGGGGTGATTAATATGACAATACAGCACAGATTAGCTTAAACTCAAACATTTTTGTTATGTCGGACAACCCCTTTAACTTTTTCTCACAGGAGGGCAGTCGGGAACTGGCCTCCCCGTCCACAAACTGGCAATTTTTCAATTGTCCTCAGCCACTTCCAGCCTTCTTCTTTTCTGAGGTCAACCTCTTTTTACATGCATCAATTGTATTTGGGGACATCGGGCGTCGCCATATCCATGGGTTTCTCATCCGGTCGGCTCCATCCGGGTGCTCCTGCTTCCCCCGGGGTCCTCTCCAAGTACATTTGGTAGACTTTGTCTCCGGTGATGATCACCGAGGGGGCTGCTGCAGCCGCTGCAAGGGATGGCGGATGTTCTGCCTGTTTCCGCGCCGGTCATTGGGTTGTCTGGTGCTCCCTCTGTTCTCTCAGGCCCGCCGGAGCCGCTGATCTAGTTGGCTCAGCAGCTACTGCTCTCTGTCGTTTCTCCATGCGCTCCGCCTCGGCCTCCGCAGGCTGTGTCACCCCGACCATGCACCATCCCTTTCGGCATTGCAGCTTTATAAAGGTGACCCTCTCTCCCACATAGAGGGTCCGCAGCCAGGAAAGGAGAGACGGCCTGGTCACCATGGCCCGGTTGACGTAGACCTGGTGACAGGTATACTCCTCCTCGATAAAGCCGTAGCCTTTGGTCCTAGTTGAAAGTGACTTCCCAGCCTGAGGAGCATTGGCAATCGAATTTGTGCCTTTTAGGACCGTCCTTCCAGTCCCGAGCCAATGCATCCGCCTGCATTCTCTCCCTCACAACTGCCTCCTAATCCTGCAGGGTCCAAGCTGTCACCCAGTCACTTGGGGGCAGGGCTGCTGCTGGCACCTGCTCGCGTCAGGGCTCACTGCCAGGTACGTGGCTTATGGGTCTCAGCAGCATGTCTCTCCCCCTGCAGTATTTGGGAGCGGAGGCCTCCAACGGTGCGGCACCAGGTCGGAACCAGGGCACAATCGGTCCTACCTCTTCAAGGCCTGACTCCTCCTCCGACTTCAGCTCCATTTCTTCCAGGGCTGGCATGTCTGGATCATCTGCTGGGGCCTCTGTCTTTTTCTCCGGGGCTCAACCGGCCGCAGGGGCTGCTTCCACATCTTCCGGTTCCGCCATCGTCAGCCTGGCCCAGCAGTGTATTTTTAGTTCAGTGCGGACAAGACCCAGGGCGGGGTGCGCAGTGGCACCCCAGCTGACATAGATGAGTGACTCCGCTCATGAATCTGCCGGAGTTTTGCTCACCAACTGCTCCTGGAGTCATCAGCTGGATAATCCCCGGCAGCTCTCGTGGGTCTCAGGAATTCTCCGTATCTTCCTCACACAACTTTCTTTCTCCTTGACATCTCACAAAATGGCGCCAGCCGACTTAGTGACACACGTTTTGTGTCCTGGGGCCCGCCTCTTCTGGTGCCAGTGGCCTGCTGCGTCACTTGTCCATCTCGCCAGCCGCGCCCATAGCCACGCCCCTCGCTGACACTGGAGGTCACTCACCAGTAGGCGTTTCTTCGGTGACCACACCCCTCTCACCTGGGTGCATTCTGCTCCAGGACGGACCTCATCTTCAGTGCCTCCGCTCTTTATGGCTGCCACTCCTCCGGACCGAGTATGTTTTCGCACCATTGAGCGCTGTCGCCTCCCACGATGGGCAGGGTCTCTCTCCCTCTGGTCACTCGTCACCATCTTGGGGTCCACGCTGTCGTCCGCCATCTTAATTTTCAGTCTCTTTATAACACAGTCCATTCGTGGTGCCTGTTGCAGCCGCTTCGCGTCAGGTGTTCCACAAACCGCACCAGGGATTTTTATTTATTATTATTATTATTTATTTATAGAGCACCATTGATTCCATGGTACTGTACATGAGAAGGGGTTACATACAGAACACATATACAAGTTACAGTAGACAGACTAGTACAAAGGGAAAAGGACCCTGCCCTTGCGGGCTTACATTCTATAGGATTTTGGGGAGGAGACAGTAGGTGGGGTGTAGGTTGGGCGGCGGCTCCGCACGTTGGTCAGGCGAATAGCTGTCACTGCTGGGTTCCTCGTCGTGGCAGGTGCTATGGCAGGCAGGATGATGAAGCGGGTCCCTGGTGGATGATGAGGCTTTTATTGGCCGTTGACACCTAAGCGCAGGGCAGTGGCGCTGGAAAGGTTGAGCCAACACAATCTCTGCTGGTTCAGGGTGTAGTTTACTCACAACTTCAGCTGCCAGCCTGGTCACACTGGTCACTGCCATGATGGGCTCAGGTTAATCCCAGATCCGGTCAGGGGTGATCACTGGCATTGTGAAAGGAGAAGGAGAGAGAGAGTGTCCTATTTCTAGGGTGTCCCCCTCAGCAGTTAGGTACCCCTGCTGAGCTCCTGCTCCAACGCTCAGAGCCCAGTAAAATCCAAGTTTTCCAGAGAGATCTTGCCATAACTATGGTCTGGACTCAACTGTGTGAGTGTGTTGCGCCTTCCTCTACCACCAGTGGAACCCACCCCCCAGGTGGCTGGCTTCAGTGATCGGGAAGTCCCATAACCGTTATGACCACCCCCTTACTTGAGATAGATACAACACCTCACTTGAGGTGCAGTACCCTGTGGCGACCTGAACCTCAGGGGTGCCACACTTCCACCACACTCTTCCCTGGAATAAAGTGTCAGCAGTGACTTCTGTGCCCCTGATTGTCTTACTAGTGCAGTGTTGCCCCCAACCCCACCGTGTGCAGTTTTCCTTATGCAATCATTTATCCCCATGCGCCTCCTTCCCCCGTGCGCTGTCTTCCTAGTGCATTGTCACACCCCTATGTGCTGTTGTCTGCCCGCCATTATGCGGCCTTCATTGTGCTTTTTCTTCCCAGTGCGAGGAGCTAAGCGTCCAGACTGGCAGACACCAGTGGCGTCACCTGTGGGGCGACGCTGATGTCCTGTATCGCTGGGTATAATGACACTTCTCATTGCTCAGGACACTGGGGGAGACGCTGCACTAGGAAAACACCCAGGGAGACAGCAGTGACAGCGCCGCACATGAAACAAGTGTCACTGGTAAATCATTGTTTCAGGGAGGGGCAGACGCTGTGGAAGTGACACTGACACTGCTCCCCCCAATGCTTTGAGTATCCCAGCATGCACTGCAGTATTCAGACAAAAAATTAGGTAAGAAAAAAAACAAAGAAGCAGTTAGGGTAGATGGGGAAACGGTAGAACATTTTTACAGCCTAGTATATTAGAAAACAGCTTATATTATGGCACTAAATGTTTCAAAATTCCATGTCTGCTGGTGCGGTTTCTCTTTAACCCCTTCAGCCCCCGGGCACTTTCCGTTTTTGCGTTTTTGTTTTTTGCTCCTTTTCTTCCAAGAGCCGTAACTTTTTTATTATTCCGTCAATCTTGCCATATGAGGGCTTGTTTTTTGCGGGACGAGTTGTACTTTTAAATGAAATCATAAGTTTTACCATATAGTGTACTGGAAAATGGCAAAAAAATTCCAAGTGCGGAAAAATTGCAAAAAAAGTGGGATCGTACAATAGTTTTTGGGATATTTTATTCACGGTGTTCACTATATGGTAAAACTGATGTCTGGGTGTGATGCCTCAGGTCGGTGCGAGTTTGTAGACACCAAACATGTATAGGTTTACTTGTATCTAAGGGGTTAAAAAAAATTCACAAGTTTGTCCAATAAAAGTGGCGCACGTTTTGCGCCATTTTCCGAAACACGTAGAGTTCTTATTTTTTGGGATCAATGGCTCAGTGATGGCTTATTTTTTGCGTCTCGAGCTGACGTTTATAATGGTACCATTTTTGCGCAGATGCTACGTTTTGATCGCCTGTTATTGCATTTTGCGCAAAACTTGCGGCGACCAAAAAACGTAATTTTGGCGTTTGGAATTTTTTTGCCACTACGCCGTTTACCAATCAGAATAATTGATTTTATATTTTGATAGATCGGGCATTTCTGAACGCGGCGATACCAAATATGTGTATATTTATTTATTTTTTAACCCTTTAATTTTCAATGGGGGGAAAGGGGGGTGATTTGAACTTTTAGGTTTTTTTTTTTTTTTTTTATTTTTTAAAACTTTTTTTTTTACTTTTTTTATTTTATTTTACTAGTCCCCCTAGGGGGCTATAGCAATCAGCAATCCGATCGCTGATCGCTATCTGCTGATCACAGCAATACCGCTGTAATCAGCAGATTCACTCACTTTGGTTTTCCCTCTGCTCTCGGCCGAGGGAAAATGAAAGTGAAAGATCATAGCAGCAGGCGTCATCACATGACCCTGTGCTACGATGGCAACCACCGATAGTCACGTGATAACACACGTGACTTCCGGTGGGGGCGGCGGTAAGTAACAAACATGGCCGCGCGCATTTAAATCTTGCTGCCAGACTTTGGCAGCAAGATTTAAGGGGTTAATGGCCGCGGGTGGAAGCGATTCCACCCGCGGCTAGGAGGCACACATGTCAGCTGTTGAAAACAGCTGATATGTGTGCCGATCCACGCCGCCTGCCCGCGGCAGGGGGCGGGGCTTAACGGGACACGATCTATGACGGATAGATCCGTCCAAGGTCGTGAAGGGGTTAAAACAATAAACCGTGCTCTACTCACTCTCCCTGGGTCCAGCACGGACTCTGCCGTTATTGTTTGCAGCGTTAATGACACGTTGACAACCAGTCAGTGAGCTCAGCATCTTTTCTCACTGCAGACAACAGCAGCCAGCGGCAGAGATTCAGTGCTGGACCAGGGGAGGGTGAGTAAAAAGCTAGTGGTTGTAAAAACCTCTGCATCTGGGTAAGTGGGGGTGCTCTGAAAGTAGAAAACCTTATTAAAGTGGATTCCCAAGGAATTTATAATTATACCCTATCAACAAAATAGGAAACCACGTACTAATAGTGGAAAGTCCAAAGGTTAGTGGACAATGCTTTGGAAAACCCAGACAAAGCAATTAAGGCTGAGCATGCACACCCCTGCTCCACTCATTGTCTATGGCACTGGTGAAGATATCTGAGCTCTTTATTGGCGATTTCCAGCAGTCCCATAGGCAATGGGCATTTCCACTATACCTGGACCACTGACATCTTTACACAATAATTCTCTACTCACGACAGATTTAACAGGCAACGTATTTCTTCACATGTCCAGAGGTATGGTGTCCATAATGAGGGATCTAGTGTCCAATGTGGGTATGAGGCCCCTTCATTCTTTCTTTCCTGACTACCGCAGTCCCGCAGGAGCTTGGCTTGGTTCTGAGCAATTGAAGAGTTTTATTAACTCCCTTTCACCACAAACAAACTTTTATAGGCCCTTGATGCCCTTTGAGTCTCTGTGTCTGGGGGGAGAGCCTATGGAAAACACCATTGCCCTGCTGTACAAAATGTTCCAGATTGAGTTGTCTGGACAGGAAGATGATGTCCCTTTCTTCTTAAAATGGGAGGTGGATTTGGGGAGACCCCTCACGCGTGAAGAATGCTCAAAAATATTACCCTTTACCCACAAGTCGTCGCTGGATGTAGCGTCACAGGAGCGGGGCTACAAAATAGTTTCTAGGTGGTATCACTGCCCCTCCAGAATTCATTCCATGTTCCCATCTGTCTCTGAAGAATGCTGGAGATGCGCAAACGATAGAGGCTCATACATCCACATGTGGTGGTCTTGTCCTCTCCTACAATATTTTTGGATAGACGTGTTTGCCCTTCTGAATAAAGTGTCATCCACTAGGTTTGAGCCGACGCCGGTACTGGCTTATCTATCCTTAAGCAATATCTCGATCGCCAACTTCAAGAGAAGTCTGTTAAGGCATTTTTTGACGGGGGCAAGGAGATTAATCCCAAGGTACTGGAGGCAGAACAAAGTGCCCTGGCGGGCTGAACTGGTGGCCGAGATTAACCAGATCTATAGGATGGAGGAGCTGGTCGGCCAGGCGTCGGACTCGGGGGAGCGAGTGTTCAGGCTGTGGGCTGTGGGTGCCGTGGATTATGTACAGAGAGACACCAGACCTGGTAATATGGCTTCAAGCCTCAGTTGGGGGCATGAGACCTCTGTGATTGTCCATTCCATAAAACAAAAGTGCCTGGGGCTGCACACGACCCAGACGAGACATCATCTTGGTCCTTCTTTTCTTTTTCCTCTCCCCCCTA